>NW_026086604.1:29220176-29222676 GCF_022539395.1 Myiozetetes cayanensis | reverse complement strand
TTAATACTGAAGTTATATAAGACTGGTAACTATAAATGTGCAGTTTATTTAAAAATGTTGATTAAGTAACAGAAAAGGTGTTATGACATTTGTTACTGCGCTGATTTTGTTTTTCACTTTGACTATATAATGGAAGGTTTAAAAATATAGTTTACTTCTGCTTAATCTTTTAAGATGAAATTGCAACAGCAAGACTGTTCAGTGCAGGGCTGTGGGAAGAAGGGGAAGGGTGAGATGCTATGCTGCAGAACCAATTTTGTATCTGCCTTAAATTACTTAATGCTTATAAATGCCATCTGGTCCCAGTAGAGTGTGCATCCTACGACTATTCTGGCAACTGTTCTTGTGTGCGTTCTGGACACTATGATGCTGTGGGATACAGTAATATACTACAATATGGGTAGAGCTTGCTTTAAGCATCAGAGGTTAAATGAAAAGCCACAGATAGGACTAGAATAGTTTTAGGGAGTTGCATCTAGTTCCTTTTGCTGTATTAACTCCTTCCTTATCTCAGTTAGCTTTTCCTGCTGAAGAAGTTTCACCCTCACTGATTCTTTCATGGTACTGGGTAGGACAGAGCTGCTGCACGTGCATCCCTGTATCATTGCTTGGAAACAAAATAGAACTACTACTGCCTCTTTTTCTCTGCAATGGCCCAAAAAATTTCTTGTGTGCATGTTGGTGCCAGCTGGGTGCATGTCTTCATGCTTGCATATGTGTTTACATCTGACTAAATAGCCTCACAAGTGCAGTTGCTGAGTGGATATATGTAAAAATGCTTTGTACGAGCATTGTTTATCCTTTTGTGTCAGAGTTGAGAGATACCAGTATGAAGACATTTATACCAGTCCTCTACAGATGGAATGGGCTGGGAGTTGTTTTTTGGCGTAACTCTTCTTTTGCAACTTTTTATCTGTAGATAAGGCCTTAGAAGGAGAGTTAGGGAGTTAGATGTGTAGGCTTTCTTCTGGATGCATATATTGTGCATTTTGCCAAATGGGAAAATAAACACGCTTGTCTCTGGACTAATTAGAGAATTATTATGTTTTCATTCTCATTGTGATCAGATTATTTCAAAAGGGTTTTAAATTGCATGTGTACCATGAGCAAACTTAACCTGGTTCTCATCAGTGATTAAAATTACACACCAAGCTTTGTGAGGTTTGATTCAGGAGCAATTAGGCTGTCATTTTAGCCATCTCAGATACCAAAACTAATTTTGATTCATTTTCATTCTATGCAAATCTTCTGATGTATCTTAAACTGATCACTTCCTCTCTCTGATGTAGCTGACAAGATTAGATTTGATTACACTTAAAAAAAATTAAGCAGCTATCCTTCATACCTAATATTCTCAATGACCTTCACTGAAGCCTTTCCTGGGCAAGGATTTTTTTTTTTAATCTGAAAATCACACTGACTGATTTTATGCAAGAATATAGCACCTGGCTATTATGTATATAAATTTATATTGTCTAGATACGCAACATTTTTAAATTAGATTTCCTTTTCTGGTAAATGAGAAGATGTAGAAAACATTAATGCTTCAGATACCTAAAACAATAGTTTTCAGGATGTAATCAAACTTTTGTACTTAATTGAAAACTTATCTGATAAATTGGTTACTGCTTTCGTCTAAAATTAATGAGATCTATCATGCTGACTTATGACTAGAATGAAGATTGCTTACCTCCTACGTAAAAGCAAGGTAGAGTCTATATCATAGGCTGAAAATAAACACTAAAGTTTCAGAGTACTCAGCTGTTGTGTACAGTGCCATCATTCTGTAAACTGAGAGATCTGCAAGGACTTGGGGTAACTTAGGCTGTAATCAGGCTACTATTACAGTGGCTGGAGCCTTGCAGGCTCAAGAAAAAAAAATGAAAGAAAGCAGACTTTTAACCAATGTGTGCCCAACTTTCCTCTGGTGCTTTTACCCTTCTGCCAGACACTGATATGGCTTTTACAGAGTGCATCTTGTTCTCAACAAAGGGAGTTTATGGTCTAAGACGCCTGCCTGCAAGAAATGATTGAAGGATTTTCATCAGTAGTGCTTGCGTATGATTTGTTAAGCTAGGGGAGCTGTTGATTGAGGCAGTGGTTGAGAGATGGGCAACTCACCAGGATTGATAACATCAAAATGGTATTTGAAATGGTGTTCATTACGTTTTGCAATGAAAAAAAAAAACCGAGTGCGTGCGATTGTCCCCTAGGATGATGGGACTGGTTGAAGTAAATATTAATTTCTGTTCCGTTGCCCATTGAGGTGACTAAAGTGTGGGGAAGAATTGTGATTGGTGCTTAATCAGGGATAGCCAGCTACCTGCTGGGGGCTTTTGCACAAGGAAGATTTGTAGTAAGCTGATTTACTTGGTAAAATGAGAACCTTCAAAGAGTTCTGTCTGGGTTGACGATGCTGCAATATTTAGAATTCTTAGCTTACATTATCTTGTTGTCATTAGGGAGAAATAAAGATCAAGCAAATAAACTAGCTGAAAAG
>NW_026086604.1:29170176-29215176 GCF_022539395.1 Myiozetetes cayanensis | reverse complement strand
AAAATTATGATTTTTCCATTCCATGCTTAGGGAAGGAGATCACTTTCTGGCATCTGTATCTGTTTGCAACCATAATCTATCACAGCCAAGTTATTTTATGTTGGTATTTTCAGTAAGCACATGCAACGTGCCACATTATTACCAAGGATATTCAAAAGTAAGCACTGTCATCCTTTTGTCTGCCCTTCTTTTCCAAGCCAGTAATGATTTTTCACAAACATGAAAGGGTGTGGTGTAGATAAATATGTTAGTAGAATGGCAACTATATTTTTATCTTTACTGGAAAAAACTATGTGGATATAATGAATATGTGGGAGTGATGAATACCATTTATTACACAACTTGTCATGACTTTTTCCAAACCCTAATTATGGGGTAACTTATTTTCTGCAGTGTGTTTACTGGATTGGCTTGATTGTCTTGGTTCATGTACAAAATATAACACATTCATTTCCAAGATGAAAACTTTGTAACTTATTAAAAACTTCTTTTGTCTAAGGGATATAAAAATTCAGGAAATATTGCAAACCATTAGTCACTGTAACAAGCTCTAAATATGATTAGAAAATCCATTTTGCAAGTGTTATCTATTGATTTATACTAGAAATCTGTGATAACTAAACTATCAGGAGTCATCTGCTGATTACAGCAACTATGCTGGTTTTCTAATCATGTTGAAACCGTGTACACACAGAATACAGAAAAGTCTCAGCGGACCTGTAGTTTATGGAAGAAATAACATTTTTCTGGTGTTTAACTGCATTCAAATGGTTAGTCGTAGCTAACACATGCTGCACATGCAACAACATGGATTTTCATTTTATAACCTGATAGTTGTAACCTTGGTGTATCTTCTATGAACAAGAAGGGCAGAAACATGAGGTTTGATCTATTATATTGTCCCACAGTGCTGGCTGCTCTGTTAATTTAATAATGTATTTTATTTAAATTGCATTTTTCCCTAATTCTAGATGGGTGTTGGGTTTTTTTGTGAGCTGGGTTTTTTTTTCCTTTTTTTTTTAAGATCCAAAGTCATGTTGTGAAAGTGCAAAAAGAGCTGAGGGTCTAGTGACACAGTTAGCTTAGTGGCAAAACTCGCTTTAGAAGTTCCTGCTTCCTGCCATCTGTGAAGCCATTCCTTGCACCCTACAGTTACACTGATTGTGCAGACACATTCTAAGTCACGTTTTTTTTAATGATCCATGTTTGTCACCATCTCTTTTTTTGAGTGTTAATCTGGATCATTTAAATGATGTGTTTTATAATGCCACCATTCAGAGAGATACTACTGCAAATGGTGTCACAGACAGGAATGATAGAATAGGAGATGGGAAGGCAAGCAGCTTTCTCAGGTGGCTTCAGTTCTCCATTCAGAGACTGTTCAAAATAAGAGGCCAGCTGCTTATTTTTAAAAAAAAAAGCTGTAGGCATAGCTATGAAGTTACATAAACCATCTACTCAAAACAGTACTGTCTCTTCACTCACTCAACCCGATCCCTAGAGAAATCTTGACGAAATATGTTTCAGTTTGCAGCATGTTCTACAAAATATTTGACGTGGAGTGCTAAGGGAGCGAGTATGAGCTCTTAGCCCTCATCACTAAGAATGTCCTGCTGCTGAATCTGCTTCTTTGCCAGATCCTGTTTTGTTAGATGGAGCAATAGCACAGCAGTGCCTATGTGATGCTGTTATCATAAGTAGTAAATGACCACCAGTAGCCTTTGGAGTTCCAGTCTCTGTATCAGTTAAAGACATCCTGGTGCAAAAGGATTCCATAAACTGTTAGAATAAATATGGAAAGGTATCAGCAGACCTCTAGTTTGAGCAGGAAATAATATTTTTCTGGTGTTCAACCACATTCAAATGGTTGGTCTGACCTAATACGTGCTGCACATGTAGTAACACGGATTTTCATTTTACAGAAGGATAGTTAAAAATGTGAAAAGTTTCTGTCCCTTGTGACTTCTTAGAGAAGCTTGAGCATTTAAACCTCACTAGGTTTAACAACTCTCTGAAAGCAGATAGCATATACACACACACACTGTTTTTATATAATTTCATTTTAAGGCTAATTTGAAGGAGAGGAATGTCTCATTTAAAATGTCAGCTGAGGTATTCGTATTAATTTTTAAGACTTGGGGTTGGCAGTGCAGTGCTACAGTATGTCCCAAATGACCAAAATGTTCTGGATGTGTGTGCTTCATAACAGAATGTAATGCCTCTGTACATCACCCAGAAAACTTTACTCTTAATTGCAGGTATACATTCAGGCCTCAAGGTGAAAATAAATGAGATTTTGAAATCTGTTATTTGCTAGCTAACTTGATAGTTTTGTCAGGTCTTGGTCAAGCTGTTGACACCAAGGGATTTGTAAACTTTTCTTCTCTTGATACATCAGATAAACTTTTAGAGCACCTAAGGAAAAAATGAACATTAATTTGCATGAATAATAGATATATGCCTTGGGAGTGATATTGAATATTCATGAATTGTGTTTATATTCAAGCAGCTCCTCTTAACTCTTTTAAAATTAAGGTGCTGTGAATATGGTTTGGAAATAAAAACTTTAATACAAAAACCATCTTAAAGCACAGAAAAAGAATTTGTGACTTTGCTCCTTTGCTTTGTCAAGTACCTCAAAGTTTTTCCTTAGTCATTTATGTTTATTTAAATGTTATTGTTTTATGAATTTTCTTTTTATAAATGTTGCCGTAACAGCTTTATTTCTCTTCCTGTGCTGATGGAATGAAAGGATGTCTTTTCATAGCCATGGCTTTTAAAGCAACCATGAACATCAGAGCTTCTCTTCTGAAACTGTATAATTTTAGGCAGTACGGAAACGTCCCTTTTAGAGTTAGATTCTAAATGTGGCAAAGTGAAACCTTTAGCTGTTTTCTAAGTTATTTAAAAAAGAAATGGCCTGATTGTTCCTTACAGAAGTGCAGTATTCAAATGGTGTTGGTAATGCGGCTGCTAGGAACCAGAACAAAGGCGGCCTTACCCTGAGTGAACTCAGCTTGGCCTAAATGAATTTCCCAAAGACTTAAGTTTGGAATTGTGGAGCTCGATGTAAGCAAATTAAACCACAGAAGAGTTGCAAGTTCTTGGCAGCATCCATCAAGAAGCATTCAGTGACTCCATAAGTAAACAGAGAAAGCTTCTATAGCAACAGAGTGCATTTCCATTCTGCAGGAGGAAGTGTTCAGCTTCTGCAGATTTGGGAGGCTGGGGCAGGACAGTGATCTGTCTCTGTGGATGTAAAGTGCATATAGCTGGAACTGCTTTTAAGGCAGCCATTTTGTAGCTTGGTCAAATAGCTTTTGATTCAGGGAACGGCATATATCATGTTGCGTGCTTATAAAATAATTTTCAAATACTTTTATTAATAAATACATACAGGGGTTACCTTTTTGTAAATTGGGATGGCTGAAGAGCTTACTTAATCAAGTAACTGAATGGCATTATCAATTTCTAATCACAAATAAATATTTGAAGTTAGTCTATCAAAAATATTATTCAATTTGCTGATAATAGCTTTAATAGTGCTTTTATATTGGATGTTTACTGCAGTTTACATCATATATCCAACTATTTAGGAGCTCAGGGAAAGTGACAGGCAGCAGTTAGCAGACTAATACTCAGCTATGTGAAAACTACCTTAGTTTTCCCTTTATTGACAAAATATTGATCCATAACACTATTAATGCTATGATTGCCAGTTAAATTTGGGTAGATCACTTTACCTCTCGTGTTCTCAAATGGCAAAGATATTACCCCAAAGGAATGACCTGATTTCAGTTTAAGAAGGTTAAAGGTTAAAGGTTAGCTCAAAAGCATCATCTGCCTAGCTGCTTAACTTTAAACTGATCAATTTAATGAAAATCTGTTTTGCAGATGGTGTTGTAATGTCTTTGGCAGGATTTAGGCAGCTTTAACTTTAGACGTATGCTAGTAAAAATTATTTCTTTATTTGACCAGAACAACACCTTTCCTTTTATGTTTTAAGGTAAAAGGCATGTGGGATATGGTATTTTGGCAAAGGACCCTGTAGCAGAAAGTGTTGATGGTCTTTCCATATGGGCTCAAAAACAGAATACCCCTATGTCTATTGCTGAAGAAACAAACAAAGCTGTATTCATTTTTTTACCATAATGTTTTACTTTGAACCCATAAAAAAGCATTTAAGTCAGAACTGTTCTTGAAAAAGCTTGTCTTCTTTGCCTAGGGTGGAATGCAACAGCATTAACTTTTTTAACCTGGCAGAGCACACTGATTGTCTCTTTCAGACCTTGTATTTGTAGATTAGCAGTATTCTGTTCCCTACTCACAAACCGAGCAGTAATTGTGTTACTTAGCTGCAGATACTATAAATAAGAAGGCAAATTAGTCTATCCAAATGGTAAGTTTTATCTGATGGAGGTTGTCTGAATAAACAAAGAATGAGATCCTTGGGAGTGTAAAGCAGACTTTTGTGTTTATGTCTTCTGAGAATCTGGCCCTCACAGTTTCTGCCAAAATAATTAAGTTTCCACACAGGCATGTCTTTCTATTTTCAGATGTATGCAATTCAAGAGGAATTTCTTGGGCTGCTAATGCAATACTACTATATGTTAGCTTTGTAATTAGCTAGGACTATATCCCTTTGCTGAAATGCCTTGTAATATTACACACACAAGCATAACTTGCATGTAAGCAGTCATGAAAGTGGTGCCCTTTGTTTCATATTGACTTTCCAACTTATTTAAAAGAGAGTTTACAATGAGCCTTTGTTTTGTCCACAAATGATCATAAACATCTTTCTAAAGAGCCCAATAAAATGAGATAATCACAAATGTATAACATCACATATTGAAAGGGTGGAAGAACAAACAGGGCTTTTACTATATTTTATAGGCTGGATTTATAGTCTGTCCTTGGGTCACTTAGGGCCAAGAATTTTCATGGTTAGCTGCTTGGTCCTGCTAGCTAGCATCCTCTGCAGGAAATGCAAATACCGTGCAGCACCTGCTCGTCAGCTGGGGTTCTGCACTGCATTTTTAGAGCGAGGTGTCCACTTCTCTGCTGGTTCAAAGTCAAAAACTTAATTAGACCAGCTCTTTTTCTGCATCTGTCATCAACGAAGCAGAATAGTCTGTCTGGGTTCCATAATGCTGTTTGCATATTTGGATTTTAAATCAGCCAGGGATATTGAATGCTTTGCTCATCTTTATCACGTGCAGGAGGCACAAGTGGGATTTAGTGCTTAGGTAACTTTAGTGTAACAGTTCCCCAAGGAACACTGCTTGGTTTTTTCTCATTATCCTCGTTCTGGATGAAAGCATCGTTGTTAGGAATTAACAACTGGGGGGGTGTGAAGTATATGCATGTGGGGACGAATGGACTCACAGCCCAAATCACTTTGTTTGCTTTGCTCTGTTTGACATGAAATGTTGGTACTTGATCAGCCTGGAATTAACAGAAAGTCACATTCTTTTCATTTCAATTGTCCTGCTCTAACTTTTTAATATAAAATCAAATATCCTAGATATGTGCCAGTCCAATTATTGAACTGTCATTGTCCCAGTATGACGGTAAAAGAGGTCAGGAGATTGTGCAGCATTGATTTGCATAAAAATCATTGTGGAAAGGAAATTGGAATATGTCTGCACATCTGAGGAGCCAAACCGTGCTTTGCTTAATCTTATTCTGGTTATTTGTTTAGGTGAAGAAAACTGTTTTCAGTGATAAACAGAAGTTATTCTAATTTGCTCCTCAACACAAACCTCATGATATAGAGGATAGAGGATACTTTTTAATTTTTTATAGTACTTATGTTCATTTAAGCATTTAAATATTTTATGAAATTTAATTCACACTGCAAGTTTTAGTTACCGTGATTCAGATTATGTTGTTGTGCTTATATGTATAAAGAGACACTAGTGTTCAAAGAACACACTGTCTAATCACAGATATACATGCATTGTGTAGTTAAAGATATCCATAACGTATATGCCTACTGTATGTACTTGTACACGATAGACAAGTACATTTATTAAAAACAAACAAAAACTTGTTGGCCGGAAAAATAACAATTTCAAACCTATTATTTTCATTATAAATTTAAAATAAAATAGTAGAGAAATAATTTCCACATATTTAATGTATATTTAATTTGATATTCAGATATTTCTCTCTCAGATGGTCCTGCCTAATGGTTCTTGTAAAAAAATAGCACACTTTGTATTCAGCTTTCCACTAAAACATAAAGGTGCTCTCAAATCGCTGTTTAAAGAGTCCCTGTGTTTTCTTCTGTTGAAATGCCGTTTGGAATCCCAGTCTGTGTGCTGTCCTGGGTGAGATTGTATAAGGCTGCTATTTAAAGAGGCTGTACTAGACTACTTGGACATGACTTCTTCGAGTGTGCAGCCTGCCCAGAGGAGCCAACCTAGTAGCTCCTCTTGGAGAGCAGGAGAAGTGACTGAGGAGGAGAGCAAAAGCAATAGAAAGAGGATCAGCCTCATTTGTTCAGTGTGCTCAGCACAAAAAATGGCTGTATAACAGCTGTTTTTTATGCCTGGAGTTCTTTCATTCTTACATTAAGAGAAATATGTATTTATTTCTAACTGAGATTCAAAGTAGAGATGCAGTGTATAGTGTATATGAGAGTATTATGTCAATGGGAGTGCGTGTGTGGATGTGCAATGGGAGTGCAGCTATGGATTTGGCAGCCACTCCTTCCCAGCCTTGCAACATAGATTTTCTTGTTACCCTTAGGAGATTTTAGCTAATATTATGCAACTTACTACAAGTGTCTTCTCTAGAATTGTAATTAGTTTGCCAGACTCTCCCAGGTGAGATTTTTCTCCACGCTCTCTTCCACATATTTAAAAATTAGTAGTAAAAAAAAATAAAAAGACTGAGACACTTCGGGGAAGTTGTATTTTGATATGCATATGTGTAATTCAGGTTTGCTATTGCTTTTTTTAAGTGATTTAGAAGAAACTTTCCCTTGGTCTATGCATTTGATAGTTCATCCAGACAAAATGCCAGAATTGTGATATTGTAGGAGAGTTGATGGGAATAAAACCTCAGAGAGTTCATTTGCACGGGACTGAGATTTGAGCTGTTTGATACACAACTCTTAAGACTGTATTGGTGCTATGTGTGCCTATATTGCTAGACAGACAAATTAATTTTCTGCATTTCTTTTTTTTTTTTTCTCTTTTGGGGTATCACTGGAGCAATACTCCAGAAAAGGATAAGGAAGGATAGTGAAGAGGCTGGTGTGAAATGCTGAGTAAGGCAATTTCTGTTAGTTTCAACAAGAATTGGGCACAATTCAGGAGACATATTTTATTGGATAAACTTCCATATGTGCTTGTGGGTAAAATACAACACAGTACAACATGAAATAGATACTAATTACATTAAACACAAATACAATTTTTATGTTAATAAACCATAAATTACAAGTGATAGCTTGTAATATTTTTTGATCCTGATAGTCTGCCTGTTAGACTGCTGTAGTTAAACCAGGCAGATAGTTCAGACTGATCATCGTACAACCTCATGCTGATATATAAAAAAAGTGAAGGTTTGCTAAGAACTGCAAGACCTTTGCTTTGTGGACAGCCATGAAGGAGGATGTCATGGAAGTGACCCCCTTGGTCTGCAGCGGAAGGTGCCAACCCTGCAGTTCTACAGCAGACAGATAAGCAGAGAATTGTGCACCATAGCCTCGGGGGAAGCTGCATGTTCTACTCTCCCAGTGGGAAGGAAGGCATTAAGATAATCCTTAGCTTTTAAAGGCAGGGGGCATTGAAGGAAACAAAAATTGAGCAAAGGTAGTCCTTGAATGATGAAGTGCACAGATTCCCATGCCTTGGGCATCTTACTGCAGTAGCAGCTACAGTAATGAAAAAAATGGTTTTGTCATATACAAGGAGTATGAGCAATACTCCTTGACTATATGCATGAGTAGGAAACTACATATTGCTAGTGAAAACCGTGATTGGTAATATACTAACCTCATTCCAAAAGAGAGCATTTGACTGCCTGGCTTACCTAAAAATTTTTTTTTTTTCTATTTAAAATTGTTATCTTAGAGTGTTAATCAAACCATACTGTTCACATGATTCTCATGTCTAAATTACATGACTGTGTAACTACTTTTATATAGTTTGTTAATGTAGGTTTATTACTTGATTGTGTGCCAGCATATAGAGACAGTGTTCAGGGTTCTACCCAAAGACAGTGTTTATTTGTAGTCTCTGTTCTCCCTTGTAACCTCTCCCAAAGATGAATATACACTTCCTTAGGCTGCTACTGGAGAAAAGAACCATAGAGCCACCTCCAAACATAAAGACAGCACAGAATCTGGTGTTCAGGGATAGTTTGTACCCAACCTTTTACAGAAAAATAGGTTACTATAGGTCAGAGAAAGTTCAAGAGCAATCCTGTTGTGATGACCCTGTTTAAAACAAAGGCCTACAGTGGAAACTGTTCTTAACAGAACTTTATAGGGCAATTCTAATGGTCTATGTCTCCTCATTTTAAGGTTTTTTTTTACATATATGAAATTTTTCCTTTGACATTCTAAGCTTTAGGCCTTTAGGCCCTAAGTTTGGGCCTATATTAGTTCTTGGGTGGGGGAGGTCAGTTGTCTCCAAACAACTTTATTAAGAATGAGGGTATTTTCTGTGGAAAATCCTGAAAAGCTGCAAGTAGCTCAAGAATCATAACAGGTATGACTGATATTATCCTCATACTAAATTCAAAACTCTGGGTCCTGATAGAAAAAGAGAAGGAAGGACACTTCTTATTCATAAAATCAGAATTTCTGGTGTTGGAAGGGACTTAGAAGGATTATTGAGTCAAACTCCCTGCTCCTCGCAAATCTACCTAAAACTACACCATATGAGTAAGAGTACCATCCAGATGCTCCTTAAACTCTGACAGGCTTGGTGCTGTGATCACTGCCCTTGGTAGCCTATTCCAGTGACCAATCATCCTCTCAGTAATGTCCAATCTGAACTTCCCCTGATGCAGCTTCATACCATTCATACAACAATGTTCCTATTTTCTATGTAACCTAGACAAAAACTTGCTCTATGGAAAATAGATTGAGGCAAAAAAAAAAAAAAAAGTAGTTTTCTAATTGAATAAAGACTTTGTGAATGACCAGAAGCTTGATATTTTTACAACTAGAACAATGAAACAAAGTCTGAGGAGGATCTTGGTATTCTTGCTCTTTGTGTGCTAGTGATGAGAGCATGGAAAAAGGCTTGCTTTACCACTGAAATGAGACAGCTTTTAGTATCTAGATGTTACTATTTTGGAAACACCCTTTGGCATTTGCAGATATGTATGAAGCTAATGAATGACTGGAAATTAGGAAAAAAAAACAAGGCCAAACTGAGAGTGTTTCTGAAAACCTTATGTCCTTATTTGTTCAGGAACTTCTGTGACTCAAAATCTTTGACCCAGGAGGAAGTTAGGACCCTGCTGGGATATATCAGAGCAAGATTTTCTGAAGTCAGTTCTCAGATGACAAAGATCACAGGCCACAAAAAATGGTTTAGGACTAATTTTACCAAATTTCTGACCTAGAGTTTGGGCAGATTTGAAAGTACTGCTGTAGTGTTAGTCCCCTGGGACTAACCCTGTTGCAGATGCATCTCAGTAGTAGGTGTTGTACCTAGGCTGTGGATATCCTTTGTCACTTTTTGATTTACTAAGATAGTCTCATAGGTCATGATGAATTGAATATGCTGTCAATGTGCTCTGTCTCTCTTTTCCTATCTCCACTGGTATGTTTTGTAGTGTGTCAGGCTTCAAAAATATCTTCATGACACTTGAATTTCTGTGACTTATAGAAGTCAAGGAATGAAAATCTTTGTAACTCGTCATTAGGACTGCTTACAGGTATTTTTTGAGAAAGGATTTGCTCTTTCATTGACACTGTAGTCTCGGATTTTTTTTTTTTTTCATTTCTGTAAAACAAAAATAGGTTTGTGGGATCATCTGTGACTCGACATGTTACGCGTAGAACCTGGATCCAGAAGCCTTGGTAGGGTATTTCTTTTCTTTCAGGGGTTCTGCACTGAACAGTTTAAATTCTGTGGCCTCAGCTACCTCAAAAATACCAAACATGATAAGGTAACATGTTCTGGGTAAACAGAACATTTTGGGGCATACAAAGGACAAGAGCTATGCTGGTTTTGAAGAGTTCTGTAATATGTAATTATGTAATAATTTTTATGAAATGGAGGGGAGTTGACCTGGTAATCAATAAAAGTAGAACTTTGAAATCTCATGCTACAGAGTTTAGGCGTACATCCCAGAGCTTTTATGCTCTCCAGATACAAAGGTTTTGTGCCTTGTGTGTCCACAACAGGAACTAAACAAATTTCTCCTTTACTTCTAGTAGTTGTTTGTCCTTGTAGATTTAGAAGGTAATATCAATACTGTCTGGACTAGGAAACAGAGCATGGCCTTGGTAAAAAAAAAAATTTGTCTCTAACCAAGCAGAGGTGAGTGAAAGATTGACCCCCAGTACATTTGACAGTCTAAATGGACCTTATAGAATTATAATTAAGAGTAACACTTAAACATATGCAGACAGAAAGACATACATATGTGAAGAAATTGTCTTTAAATGTATTTATAGAGTGCCCATAATTGGGAGGGATGAATTACAGTATTGGGAAGAATGAGTTAGAGATGGAGTCTGAAGTTGTTCATGCTTGCAAGAGCACAGAGAGAGATATTATTCAACACTACTGTTAGGGAGGAAATCACAGTATTTGGAGACCGGGTTTCTCACATAGGGAGTGCAGTGAAGGTAAACAAAAAAGTGGGGGTGTGTACTTGTAAAAGTGCACACTTCCCAAGATCATAATCAAAATTTAAAAACTATGTGCATCCATACATATTCCAAGCTGCTACATCACCTTCTATAATGTTGTCCAAAGGTCTATATATGTCTGCCATAGTAAAGATTGGGTTTCCATTTTTGTTCTAATTTCCTTCTCCTGGTTACTCATAATTTTCTTATAGACACTGTTAGGGCTGAAATTATCAGGATTTGGTCTGGGTGTAGAGAATATTTCTTTTTTCTTTGGAGCTCTTTCTGAGTCACTTAATCATGAGATATCTTTCCAGCCTGTCCTAATGAAAAATACTCCATTGCAAATAAAGTTAGTTAAGTACATTTCATGCAGTGGCTGTCCATAACAGAAGAGAATGCGATTTTAAAAGCAACAACACATTAATAGGCCAACTATGCAATCATTGTCCTATCACAGCAAATTATACCATTAGTCCACGTTATCTAATCTCTTTGCTACAGACTGGCTAACAACAGTTGCTTCTCAGAGCAAAGCAAAAAAAAAAATAATTTCATGGGCAAATATGGAATAATGTTACTCATACTGGAAAATTCTTTTTCTTCTCATATGTCCTCTGTACTTAACAATGAACTAACATCATATGAATTCAAGTGTATATTTTTTCCCCCAAAGCGGTCTTGGGGTAGCCTTATAGGTACACAAACATCAAATCAGTTTATAAACTGAATCTTGGCTCAATCACATGTAGTGGGAAGGAGTTCAACAGGTCAATTTAACCTGCATATAAATATATTTTTTTTCAGCTTTAAAACATTTCTAGCATTAATTTGTTAAGTTTTGTTTGTTTTTATTCATCTGGTAACAGAACAAAAAAGATCATGTGTTCTTATTCGCTTTGTGGTCTTTCTACATAATCTTTATAGTTTCATAATAATCTTTGTGATTATTTTATGGTCCTTTTATCATGCCTCTCTTTTATTTACACGTTTAATGCACCAAAGAATTTCAGTCTATTCAGAGCTGCTTTTAGTGGAAGTTTTTCCACATTTCTGCTAATCCTGTCACTGATCTCTGAACTCCTCTACCGCTGCTGTATTTTTCTTGAGATACATAGATATTCCAGAACTGAACACACTGTTCTCAGTGGAACTGTATGATCTTACTGTCCCATGCCCGGTGCATCCAAAAATATAATCTGCTTTAAACAAATGCTATTGCATTCTGTGCTGGAAATATGTTGCCTTTCATTACATGTCTCTTCCCACGCCCCCCACTTCATACTGATGCTGAAGTGTCCTAGAGTGGTTGCATTTAACTTAGACACCAGTAACGTGTTTGATTGATTCAAAGTATTCCTTCTAATATACATTTTCTTGGATTTATTTGTCAGTAGTGAATTTCTTATGCATTCTCAGCTATCTTGAAAACTATCTGGCATTCTTGATGGTTCTTTGGCTGCTCTTGCCTGGCATGAATTCATTTATGACTTCTGCAAGATCAGACCTAGTTTGATGTTAGAAGACACAGCGGTAACTTGTGGTAAATGGCCTGTTAGTTACTCTAGCTTCTTTTCTATCTGTCAGTTTCCAATCCATGAGTTGTTTTGCCTCTGTTTTAGGTGCCTGCATTAAGTGGTTAGGGTGCTTCCTGCATAGCCAGCTGAGAGCTAAAAACTCCAGCTCTGAATTACCCCATGGCAGAATTAATTTCCCCTAATATTAGGAGAGTGGAGGAAAGAAGCATCCCCTTACCCCCATGTCACCTTTCTGTCTCTTCAGATAGCTTCCTCCTGTTGCTTTCCCACATGTGCTGCTCTACAGAGCGACTTGGGGTGCAAATGCCTGTAGGCAGTTAACTATTTGCTGAGCCTGAAAACAGAAATAACTAATTAACCATCTATCTGCAAATATTTACCCCAGACATCCATTTACTGGTGCAAAATAGAAGAATTTGTTTCTGCACCTGGTCTGCAAGGCTAAGGCGTAACTGAAATTGACTCTTTGTAGTGTGCTCTTTTTATATTGTTCAGTGCTAACTTTAATGTGTTATTGATTGTTATTAAGGTACACCATGAAATACAGATGGGATGTCTGTTGTGGCTGAACTCATACTGTGGGAGCTATGGTGACTTTTGGATTGTTCTGGCCTTCATGCTGCTTGACATTAAAACCTTTCACGTTAGGGTTTAGAAGAGAAAAAAACCTGTATCGTAACTAAGTTACCCTGTATGTAGTGTGAAGTAATGTGAAAATATGATGCCACATGCCCTCCCCAGCAAGTCAGCACAAAATCTGAAATGAAATACTAATTTCAGAGCAAGCCAGGAAGTTCCCAATTCTCTGTGTGAGTATATAAAAACACTGGTTTTGGACAGTCACTACCTGAATTTAAATTAACTCTGCTACCTGCCAGTAGAGAATAAAGTGATAAAAGCGGAGGGATTAGGGGTCTGATTTTCAAGAATGCTTAGTGCTAGTGGCTCCTGCTGGTGGCATCCCGGGATCCAAGGTCACATTCAGGTGGTGATCAGCTTCTCTGTGCTGACTGCCAGCCTCTGTCCTTGCACAAACCTCTTGGCTGGATGTATTGGCTGGTTTGAAATACACAAAAATTGCATCAGAGGATCAATTACTGCTGAAATGTCACTACTGAACCCTGCAGTAGTGCTAATTAGTTAAAGCCAAAGAGGCATTTATCTTGGCAGTAGATCACTGAATATTTTTTTCGCAAAATTAGATTTGAAATACTTTAGATTCTTCCCCTCCCTCTTTCTGAAAAGTTAAAGTATATAAATGTTGAGGGATTTTTTCCTTTTTTATTTCCTATACCCCCATAGAATGAAATACTTCTAAATGGTTCTTGCTATGTCCAACAGTTTACATCTTAGAATAACTTACTTTTGTTTGAAACTCTTAAAGAGGGTATTAGTCATTGGAGAAAACTTGAAATAAGGAAACGTATGACAAACACACAGTCACAGGACAACCCTTTCTAATTTTGGCGCAGGTCCCTTTCTGCCATTAATGGGGCAAAAGAAACAGGACATTTGATGCAAGTTCTCTGCAGTGGGGGAGGGCAGTGTTGTTCCGCTTGTGCCAGGGAGTCCCTGGCTGTCAGGTAGCCAGCTGTGTGTGCAGTGTCCTTCCCACGGCACACCACTCAGGGTTGTGTCAGGAGAAGGACCGGGAAGGTCAGTAGCTGTAGCCCATGTAAGTGTGTCTGTGATGAGGGTGAAATCCCCGCTACACAGGGAGACATGGGGAGCTCCCAGGCAGAGTCGGCTCAGCGGGATGGTGGTGACTGCAGGAAGCTTTTTATCTGCTACAGAAAGGCAGTGGCTGCTGTCACAAGCTGCAGGGTCTGACTGCAGTCCTGTGTTTTGATCCCTTGCTCAGCTAGGTTTCATTTCTCATGTGCTCACCTTGCAGGGAGCCTGCCTGGGCTGCGTCAGAGTGTTCTGGGCTTGATCAACTACTGCAGTTGTTTCCGAGCACCAGTTGTTCTTTTTTGGTGCTAAAACATACACCAGGCTCTCATTCACACTTCTCATCCTCCAGCTTTTCATCTAGCATTTAGTCTTTGGTGAGGATTATTTCCTCGATTTGCCACAAAGATACTCAGCTGCCAATGGCACGAGCAGAGCCTGTGAAGTTTCTTTAGTGTGAGATAGGTCATATTGTTAAACAAAAGTCTAAATATTTACAAAGATACAGGAAAAACACAGGGGTTTTACTCGTTTTTATCCTTTATAGAATTTGTTTGAAGCTTTAAAAACATTGTTTGTTTCCTATTAAAATGGTGATGAGAGGAAAGAGTTGGGAAGAACGTAGGCCAAATCCATCTTTGTTGTAGCATTGCTGATCTCAGTAGTATTACTCCAAGGATGGAGTAGTTTTCCAAAACAACTGTGTTTCTTAGCTTGTCAATTGACTGGGACATAGCTCTCCTGTGGTTTGACTATTGTGGTTTGTCACTACTGTGAGAAATTATCCAGTTCAAAAAGTTCTGTTATTTGGGTAATTTCTTGCTGAAATTGATGGTTACTGTTTCTGTTTTTCTCCCAAAGTTTATTTCTAGGGCTTTTCCATTTGTTTCTGGTGCTCTAGATAAAAGGCTAGTCACAAAGGAAGAGTCAGAGAAACTGCTCTGCAAAGAGGATGTGTAAAAGAGGAGACAATTTGAATTTGGAAGTGTTTACCCTCTCATGAAAGCAGTTTAACTGTTTGATACAGAGTGTGAGTTGATATACTAAAATCCACCTCCTAAATATCTTTTACAGATCAAAACAGGCTGCTGGGTATTGATAACTGTGACGTACTTTGTGGATGAGCATACACACTGAGACACCTCATCTGTAACCCATTTCTCCTCCTAAATTATTCCACATTTCTGAGCATTTTTAAAGCAGCTATTATTTAAAACTAAAAAGCTTCAACCCTGAAATGCCCCAACCTGTCAGAAACATTTCTTCCCTTGCCTGAAGCTTGGAATTTCACTCCAAAATGCCATCTCCCTCAGGAGTATGCATAGTGTCATCCTTGCATCATGGTTTACTCCTTTGGGACCTCAGTTGCACACGCAGTGTATTACCAGTGTGTACCACCTTATCTTCTTCCTGCTCTACCAACATCTCTACATATCTATTTTTCACACTGCCCTTTGCATTGGGAACAGTGTCATTTCTGCAGCACTTAGCCTGATTTCATTCTTGCCGAGCCCTAAACTACTTTGTATTTTTTCTCTTTTCTGTCAATAATCTTTTCTTCCTCTTTCTTTTGTGTATGTGTGTTTATGTGCATCATCAAAAATTAATTTCTAATTATCTGGGATGAGTGTGATAAAGGTTTTATTGTCTCAAACTCGAGTTAGCTATGTTGTTTTAAGTGATAAAGAAAAAGGTATACTGACTATCCCACAGGAAACTGTCATGCATTTTGAACCTCCTGCATATTTTGCATTAGGAACAATAAGTTCGAAACTTGTAGGATGCTCTTTAACTGTATCAATACTCTTTTTTCATATGATTGCATGTACCAAGCACAGCTCCACTAATATTAAGGGGGAAAAACACCGCTTTGACTTTGTGACTAATATATTTTAGAAACGTCTTACATTTTTCCCATAATAGCTTTTCCATGCATAATAGCCTTTCAGTTCGAAGGTCTGACTTCTCAAGGCCTATTAGAACTAAAAAACAAGTACTGCTGTCATTCTCTTGGAAAGCTGGAAAATTCCTGCTTCCACTACTATGAAACTCCTTTTTCAGACTCACAGATCATAAGACTAACACATCATTGGTAGAAGGCCCATCCTGGGTGTTGGCCCAATGTAATCTGAAAGGAAACTATTTAATTTGAAAGCAAGGAAAAAGTCTTGATGGTGGTTTGTAGCAAAACCAAACACTGACAGCTGATTTAAGCTAACTGGGCTGGGAGAATTAACAATAATTATCCTTGGAGACAATTTTAGACCGTGTTTCAAGCACAGAAATTTTGTTTGCAACATCTGGGATGCAGTTGAGACTTCTCTGAAGACCACGGTCCTTTACCTTTCACATGACAGGTGCAGAAGTGTGCTTCGGGAGGTCAGAGTGCTCCTTGTGAAGTATGCTGGACCTGTGCTGGTTTTACAAAATCTTCCATGTGGCATCAATAGGCTGTGATGCCAGCAAAATATCTGATATAACAGTTCCAACCACGGTGTTTCATTCTGTTTTAGGTATAACCAGTAGGGGCACATGTAAATGTTTATCTGGCTACATACAGGTGTTGAGCCCCTGGTGGTCTAGTGGTAAAGGCGCCGTGCTATCACCGCGGAGACCCGGGTTCGATTCCCGGTCAGGGCCACTCCCGGGCAGGTGGGGCTCGTTAGCCCTTAAAGGCAACCCACCTACGTCCTAAGGACCTCGCTGCCACCGTCCAAGCTCGCTTGGCCCCGGCAGATGAACCTTAGGATTAAAGGGTGGGCTCAGTTCCGCGCACACTGTGTCTCACCTAAAAAATCCAATGCGCAGGCTGGAAGGTGGAAAGACCTTCCTCGGATCTTCGCTCGCGAAGACTGGCCATTATTACATACAGGTGTCAGACCAGGGCTTTATAACCACAGTACATATCCTGATGAGACTCTGTGTTGTTGTTTAGCTGGGGTAAATTTTTGTCTCAACTCAAGCAAAAGGTAAATTTTCCACTGACTTTGGTGGAACTAAGATTTCACACGACACTAAAATCTGTGCTATATAAAGCTTTGTATACATACGCTTGTGTATAATATATATAATATAATATATATCACAAGCACGTAAAAATGTGTTTCTGTATATTTTATCCAATTATATAAACTGTGTTTAAACCATCTAATATGCAGATCCCTAGAATGAATGAACAAAAAATCTGGATAGTAGTAAAATACTCTGAGAAAGTAATTGGGAAGTGTTTTTCACAATTGTAACATTGATGGGTTTTGTTCCCTTTATCAGTTGCCTTCCCCTACTGTAAAATCATGTGGGTTTTTTTTCTAGTTGCGTCAGTTTTCAGCTACAAATGTTTTACATTATAAAACTATGTAAAAGAGACTAAAATTGGGAAGTAGAAGAACAGATAATCTGAAGATTTAAGTGCTTTGGGCTAACTTCTCTTACCAGCTTTCAGAGATACAGAGGGAGACTGTATCTGAAACCCCTCATCAGAGAAAAATGAACATTTTAGTGTTCTTGGACATAATATCAGGCTAACATGCTCCCTGACTGACATCCAGTGCATACTGTATAATTGCCAGCCTGCTTCTCCAAGTGCCTTGAAGATTACATTTTTTTAATGTCCCAATATTAATAACCAGATGTGATCTTCTTCCTGCCCAGGGGTCAAACTAGCTGGCCAGGTCAGGCTGTTTGTCTGTGTGCACAGACTGTGAAGTCTATTCAGAATGACAGGTATGGGGGGGGGGAAGCGGGTAGGGTGTTAACCTCAAGACCACCAAAAGGGACTTCTCCCTGCTGGGAACAAAGACCAGCAGGAGCTTCAGCCTTTTTCAGTACTCCTGGGATTTTAACCAAGTGAACAAAAGACGATGCACAGCTGAAGAAATGCTCTTCACAGCTGATACATAATTTAAGATGTTCAGTTACAAACAACCGGATATGTATTTGTGATTTCATTTGAGCACTGTCCAATTATCTGCAGTCAGTTAATATTTTTGTATGTACAGTTTCTGTGTGCTGCTTTATATGTTCAGAAGACGCTCAGTTGCCAGACTTTGAATACATGCTATCCTAGAAAGCAGCCCTAGTACTTATTAAAGAAATAGCATTAAAACACCAGCAGTTGCTATGGAGTATTTTGTACCTTCTAGTTAATATTTGCTGGTCTATGTGTAGAATTATTTTATAATACGATATAGTTTCATTAAACAATATTCTAAAACCATTTATTCATCACTCTCTCTTTTTGTTAGGTAAAAAAAATTCAAAAGAAGAAGCTATTTGTTTCCTAATTGATTTTCTACGTTAGTTGTTCATTGAATAGATAAGTAGTGCCTGTGATATTTGATTACAGAGCAAGGCACCCATTTAACCTTCCGTTCTTTCCTGGCCAGGATTTCAAATACAATACAACGTTCCTCCCTTAGGCTCAGTAGGATTAGACTGCTAGCAGTAATCCCTGATGCTATGAAATAGACCTGATAGAACTTCAACTCACTTGTTTAGGATTATGCTCATGAATTTCAGTCATCTAGTTGTATTAACCCTTTGGGAACTTGCATGGTTTATGTTGCTATAAATAATAAAATATAATATACAATGGTAGATGCTTATCAAAACTTATTTATGTGTTTTAAAGAATTCACTTTTACTTGGTGATAAAAATGTAAAATTCACATTGAAATGAGTTTAACTCCTATAGTATCAGTCCTTGGAGTTTCTTTTAATTTTCATGTTCAGATGTCTTTTGCAGTTCAACAGTTTAACAGTTCAGTCTCAATTTGTGCATTGATTTTGAAAAATTATGTAAATAAATTTTAGTTCTCAGAGTTGCATGACAAGGGCAGACAAGTGATCTCTGCTAACTACAGAGCATCAGTGCAGAATCTCCCAGTATAATGACTTGAATGCAAGCATCCTCCCATGGTAAAGAGGAGGGGTGCTGTTACCTGAGCTATCATTTCCTGGCTTTTCTGCTGATAGCAACAATCCTGATAAGGACAATACTGACTTACGAGGACTTATACCCCAATCAAAAAGCAGAGTGGGAGTACCAGAGCATTTCTGATGGACCACTAGACAGCTGGTGAATCACTCCAGATTTGGACTACTCTTTTGAATGGGTGGCTTCTATTTAAATGCTGATTTTTCATCTGGTCAAATCACTATAAGGAATAACTGTGCTATCAATAAGAAGAAATAGATCTTTTCTTTCTTTCATTTTCAGGATCCTAAAACCCACCCATGAAATAAATATTGTTTCTTATTACCTTACCAGTTCTCTTAAACTGTTGAATCTTTAGTTCAAAGACTCATTAAATATTCATGTGCATAACTAATTGTATTGATTATTGAAATGTATATATGTATATGTTTTAGAATATTTGAAGTCAATTACAATGAAAAATCGTGGAGAGTTTGACTTGAGAACTCCGATGTAGTCTCACTTTCTTGGCAGATGATAGAGTCAAATTAGGACTGACTGAATATGCACATTCAGGCATCAATTGGTTGAACTACTGTCACTTCTATACACCTGCATAGGGAATTGCTATATTTAAATGCCAGATGACAGGCAGAATCAGTGCTACTAGCTGCACTTGATGACAGAGGCATCAGGGCATTTCTTTACCCCTTAGACACTATTAAAGCATGCCTATTATTGCAGATCTGTCGGATACTTTTGATACATTTGATGATAAAGTGGTATTGATGAATAGCTGAAGGCCATGAGAGCAATAAATGAAGTTACTCTTGAGTGATTCCATTCTTTTTTTGCAGGAGGACTCAGGATCGGGAGCGGTTTGGGGTAGTTGTTCATCAGCCCAGTGGGTGCACTCATGTGTTCCCACGTGGAGTATTGCTGAGTTCTAGTCTGTCACCCTTCTTGATTAACATATGCCCAAGGCCATTACAGGAGAATCATCTGTGCTTTGGGTGGGGGTGTCTCCAAGATGCAGATGATTTTCATCTGCACAACTGTTTCATTAGACTTGGATGGTGGAATCAGTTGTCTGACTCTGTATCTTACCAGGGGTTTGGATATATCAGCTGTGTAAACTGAAGTCATTCTGGTGGGATTCAGAGCTGGTAGGAATGGCCAAGGCAGCATTGCATAGTTGTCCCACAGTCGTAAGCCTTGTGATTCTGGCTACTGAGGTAACCCAAGGAATGATGAGTATCACTTGGTCATTTATATATATATGGCTGGCTGCTAAACATGTAGATGTTGCTTCTCTTTCAAATCAGCTTCTCTCATATTCTTTTGTCTTAAAAATATCTTCCAAAGCCTTCTCAGTCCTGGTGCTTGCTGCAACTTCCAGCCAGTTTCAATATTTAATACATTTAAACTTTTGTGCTTTGTTGGTTAGTTTTGGTTTGACACATGGTACATTTCTGTTCCCTGATTGATTGCAAATGTACCATTAGAAATTGGCTGTTTCGTGAATGCTCAGTTTACACATTCAGAATGTGCTTTCCCTGGATATTCTGCAGTATGTATTTACACATAGCTGTTTCCGAACAAATTCCTTGCTTAGGTCAGCAGATTTAGTATGTAGAAATTTGTGAAGAGCAAACAGCCAAGAGGTGGGGCATGGAAGGAACTAATTCAGGAATTTCAGACAAATATATCCACTATTTTCCACTCTCTGTATGATGTTTTAATTCTAACTACAGAACTTGCAAAACTTAGTGGCCCATACTTTGCTGCCTTCCAATTTGATGAGAGAGGTAAACCTCTGAAGTTTTGTGAGTTTTGAGCTGCCAGGAAAATAACCATCTATCTGTTAGTCAGTGCTTCTGACAGCAGGTATTTTGCAGCTGCTGTCCCAGTTCTATTCCAAATCTCACAACTGGTTCCTAGTTGCAGTTCCAATCTTTCAAGCTATAAAAACTGAAATGAGTCGGACTCCAAGTCTCTCTGAAAACCTCACTTCATATACATGATTCAGATGAGCTAGCAGTTCCCTGATTAAATCTCAAAGATACATGAAAGCTTGTGTTTTCAGAGAGTGATTGGCAAATGGAGAATCTGCTCTCTCACTTTCTTGGACAAAATTTGTAATTTTCAATCGTTCCACCACATAGCAAATTGCACTTGTCTTTCAGTTTCTTACAGGATAAAGGGAATAAAGGGTGCCCATGTTGGGCCAAGTTTGTTCTTAGCTGAAAATAGATTTTAGTGGCTTGGATATTAGATTTATTAATGTGCTTTTACTTAGCAAAGCAAGAAAAGGTGACTTGTGTGTGTGTGTGCGCATGTGTGTGTGTGTGTGTGTGTGGGAAGGGAACCTTATTAAGTCTAAATAAATAGACTGTAGGAACCATGGTAATACTTTACACTTCTGTAAAGCCTTTATTCAGAGGCTTTCAAAATGTTTTAACAATGTTAATTAAATTCAGTTCTCCTTCGTTCTGTGTTAGTCCAAGTGCATATAGGGCCATCTTCATGTACATACTGGTAGAGGGGAAAGAAGCTTGTGTTTAACTGTGTGCAGCAGCATTGCACAGCAAGTATTTTCAAGGCAGGTGAAAAAAAAAAAAAGAAAAAAAAGCTGTTCAACTGAAACTGCACAGGGAATTGCCTGTAGGTAGGCAAAACATAATTACAAGTTGAAATTTGGCCAAGACATTTGTCTTAACACTCTTCCTCCTTTGAAAAAAAATGTGCCACGTACTTAATAACTTTATTAAGTACAAGCTGTTGTGAAATCTGTTCTTTGTTTCAACCAAAAGAAAACATTTCCTAACAGGACGGTGCTGTTAAACACCAGGCTAGGGCACTGACTCATTACTAATTTAGACAGAGAGCAGCATCAATGAATTACCAAAACTCTTTTTTGTAGCACTGGTGTTTTCCTTGGAGATCTCCCCTCCAAGTATTGACCCTGCTTTAGCCTGCGAGTTCTGAAGGGATCACAGCACAAGGTGGTATGGCTTAGGGCTGTATATAAAATGATGAAGGAGAGAGTGAAACCCAGCCATGTGCTCCCTTTACTCGACACTGTAGTAGGAGAGGGAGGTGGCATTTAGTGAAACTCAGAGCTACTCTTGTTTTCTGCAGTAAATAATCAGCCTGTGAAATTCACTGCTGCTGTGGGGGGTTATCCGGATAAACAGTTTATCAGGATTTTTAAGAAGGATAAGGGCATGAACATTAATGATGTTTCTGATTATGTGGGCTAAAACAAAAAGATACAAGAATGTTTGATTCTCTATTATTATTGTTTAAGTCAGGATATAAACAAGCTGTCTTCTGGGGTCAGGCAAGGATCCCTCGTCATACTGGCACACTCATTTTGGCTATTGAAGAGCTGTATTTGTACCCCACTTTTCTGTGGATCTGACATTAACTGCTTGCATAGACAGCATGTCGGAGTAGCTGGGCCAAGGGTATGATTCATAGTGTTGCTCTTGCGTTTCCATCTCTCTGTCTCCCTCAGTGACTGTTCTCAGAGGACAGCATTAGACTTCAAAAATGAATACAAGAACTGAGTGTTTCAAATGTAAATAAGATGCCTTTCTGTTCGCAATTTTAGTCTCACTAAGGCAAGGTACTACTCTGACAGTAAACAACTGAATCTGCATGTCTGGGTTATTTTTTTTTCTTTGTCAACTTATCACTCAGCGTGGGAGAGGAGTGTCTGCATCATAATTAGTGTTTCATTTATTTAATTTGAAAGTACAGACAATAGACAGAAAAGGCCATTTGGCAACTAATTAATTTGCTTCTGTTAAAAGAACATGACAAAAAGTTTCCCTTCAGATGAGTATTCATAGACTGTGGATTTGGATTTGAGTAATAATTTATCAGCATTACTCCACAGATAATGTGATATCCTCAATACAGCATGTCAAGGTACAGGCTTTGAATATATTTTTTAAAACGACTATTAGAAACACTTGGATCGTTCTAAGACCAGTTATGATTCAGTACCAACAAGATCTCCCCAAGTTTCTAGGAAGCATAATTTTATTCGACCTCTTGGATGAGAATGAGGCATCTGCCACCTGGCTCCTGTGATAGCTAGTTCTGCAGAATCCACTTGGCAAGACGTGAGATATGGCTTGATTCAGATTACTGTTTTTTGCATTGCAGTAACATGTTAAATCTGTGTGCTAGCCATTATTAATTGTTCTGTACACTCTGCTCTGAGCAAGGATTAGGAAGACAGGCTCCAGTGTTGTGAACGTTATTATAAACAATCGAGAAATGCTGAGGTTGTGCGCAGATATCTGTCAGGATCTTGACACAGCAACTCTCCAATGCTGGCCAGTCAATCTGTGGAAGCCAGGTCTTAAAGGGAATAAGGAAAGCAAAGGTAAGGTGTTGCACTGCAGGGATTTGTCCCAGTACAGAGCTGGGAGATGACAGGGCATATGCCTGAACTCTGCCTAGGAAGCACTACTGATTTCTATAACACAGACAGTGTGTGGGAGAGCAGAAGATTTGAATTGAAAGAGGGGGATCAATCTTCTTCAGGGAGAGGCATGTTGTTGAGCATGGTATTTTTCACTTTTCAGTACTTCCTCTTTCCCTACACATTGTTAATAATGTGCTGGAGAATTCTCAGACTGTAGTATGTCAGTGGGCCTTGAAGAAGAGCTGTAGGAGGGAAAAGTATTGCTTGACCCAAAAGAACAGGAAAGCTTAATCTAGTAGAAAGGAAGAAAACACATTGATTATTTGAGGAAAGACCTCAAAGGGAAAATCGAGATGTAATTTTTCCAGGCATCCAAACCATGATGGTAAAAACTACAGAGCAAAAAACATTGCCCCAGACAATGCTATGCAGATCCTGGAAGGTGAACAGTTGTGGAAGCCAGTCAAAGGCTTTCAAATAAGAGCTTCTTCAAATAAAGTCCAGATAGCAGGAGAAACAAGACTACTGTAAAGTAAAAATGAGAACGAAACATTTTTATTAATGCTGTTCAGTGAATGTACTAACATTTAATTGGCTTTTAACATACCTGCCTCACATATCTCCACAAAGAACTGTAGTTAATAATGCTAATATTACAAGTTAGATAATTGCAAATATTAATTGTAATAACATTGTAATGTAAGCACTGTAATGCTCCTTTTAATGTCAAATATCCTTGTAGAGGAATCAGATTTTTCTTTGTTATTTCTAGTCGTAGCCAGAGGTGTGTAGAAGGGGGAGGGAAATAAGGATTACTTTAATCCCCAGGTCAGACATGGGTATGTGAGTGGGCACTGCCATGCAGTCCAGCTAAATCTATTATTCTGAAGCAATGTACAGTAGCCCCCAGTATGGATAATGATAAATAATATTGGCCTAAAACAGGAATGATTTTAAGCCATCTTTACTTATCCAGTCTTATGGAGATCTGGAAATAAAAGTTGATTTTACTTTGCATCAGTCTGTACCTACAGTTCATTAAATGATTTAATATACTTAAAAGTGAGATGTCCATTCTCTTAGTCACTTTTTTCCCCTTGTCTTACACATTGTCTCAATAACTTAGAATAAATTGAAAATAGACATGCAAATAACATTAAAAACAGAATGTAAAAATAGTATTTACATTTACTGATCACATCCCCAAAGATTTGAACCAAAGCTGTTCAAAACAAAGGAGACTCTTTTTAACTTTCTCCTTTTTACAACTGTCCTTCAAATCAGGGCTTCAAACCTGAAATAACACAGTTGCATTTGCAGACAGTGTCAGGGAGAAATGAAAGATTCACTGGATACTGACACAGTAGTAGGGTTTGGTGTGGTTTGTTTTTTTTTTTAGTGTGAGTTTTTTGTGTGGTGGTGTGGGGGTTTTTTTCCTTTTCTTCTTTATTTTTTTTCTTTTCTGTAGCAGTGGTACTTTTAGGTTTAGCTTGAAGGATTTTGGTAGTTCAGGCAAAGAGGAAGCTTTTGTCTCAAGGGCTCACAAAGTTCAGCCCCTTCAACAAAAAAGGTTTCATTTTAGAAATATTGTGAGCTTTTTAATAATAATAAGTGATGAACCAGGCTTTTTGAAAATATGGCTGATGTAATCACTAGGTAGTAATATAAGGAAATAAAAAGTATCTCCTCAACCATTCTTTTTATGTCACATAAGAGTGGTAAGTGGAGGGTTTTTTTTAAGTGGGTGTGCAGGTCAGATTCTTTTTCCCCTCGGTGACTGTGATAATAGTTAATCTTCCAACTGTTACATAATATCGTGGTCCCCAAAAACTCAGCAAGGAAAGCTCAGCTGATATGAGACTGTGCTAATAAGACACTGATTTTTCTTTTTTTTTTTTTTTTCCTTCATTAATGCAGATGCCAGATGACATATCCAAATAAGAACTTCAAATGTGCTTGGTAAAAGTTTATTAATAGATGTCGTTAGTGCAAGTGCGTGCTCCTGTTTCTCAAAAAAAACAGTGGTCGCTTATCAAAGACTAGAGACAGAACATTTACTTAAATAAAATTGTTAATAAAGGACATAAAGACTTGTTTCTTTCTATTGGTATTGGTCCATGAATACTTCATGTGCTATTTTAGGGTTTAGAGATATTTAGTCAGACAAATCCTCCAGTCTGAAATAGGCATGTACCTTATTATTATTACTATTTAAACACTGGCCTTTTATATTTGGAATATTATAAAACATCCTTGTCCTCTTCGTAAAGTTAAAAACATCTGTTATGGCTTTTAAGTTAAAATATTGTGGACATGAAAGTCTGGTGATAGGTCGGTCTGCCATTTTGAATGGCTTTTAAGCTGACAGTGCACCTTCTACCACTGAGACTGTGAAAACAAACAAAAAAGGCAGATGGTTCATTTAGTTTAGTAATTGTAATTTGTTGTTCATTAAAAGCAATTCCCACACAGGCATTCTCTATGCAGATGGAGTATATAAAAAATTTTATTCTGCCAACCTGTCGTAATAATTATTTTTGTTAGTGTAATTTGCACCGACATTTGATAGGCAGTTGATTAGAGCAGTATGGTTTCATCAGAATTAAAATTAATTATAAATTTTGCTGCTTTCATTAGTGTGCTTTTATAACTATCATGACCAAGCAGCAGGGGTTTGGCTCTGAAATACTGAATATCACAGCAGCATTTGTTGTGTGGGTTTTTTTCTTCTTGAGATGATTGAACCTTTTAATTGAAGGGTTTGTGTTTGGAAGATGTTTTTTATACCTACAGAAGATGAAAATTAGTGGAAAAACTGTTTTAGGATGATTCTAAAATATGCTTTTAATGGAGAAATGTGCAGAGTTAAAAAAACAAACTCGTTTACTAAGCTTGAGATGTTTTTCAGTCTTCTTAAATGTATTGATAGTATTTTAGCTCCACACATTCTGGCAGGCAGAAAGAAACCTTATGGCCAGTCATAAAACTTTCTATACAGGTAAAAGAATCTTATTGCCTAACAGATTTTGTACAAGGATTTTGTTTTCCCTTTAGAGTATAAACTTACGTTAAATAAACTTCAGAAGAAGGAAACTAGTGCCCTCTTGATGAATATAATTACAGAGTTGCTCATTTTGACAATCATGGTAAAGTTGTTCTCTCCTAGATGTCTTAAATTGTGAAAGAATTCTTCAAAAATAAATACTGGAACATCTTGATACAAATGTAGACAGATAATTCTCATGGCAAATCTGAAGGGCTGAGTACAGCATAGGTATTTTACCTGGCTGCGTGGTGTTGCGCTTCTATCAACATGCAATATTAGGAAGTAGATAACTGCTGAATGTAAAATACAGAACGCAGTTCTATGTGTTTGCTTTTAGTCTTTTATGTCCCAGAATTTTTGGTGGTTTATCTGTTTTTTACCTCCATTGCAATAGAATATTGCTAAGGCAACAGAGCGGACAGTGACGGTCGATGTCTTTGTCCTATTCAAGTCAATGGTAGCTCCATCATTAATTTCAGTTGTTCCATGTAACCTATAGAAAACCCTAATATTTTAGTGACACATCTGAATAGAGTATAGCATTTTTTTCTTCTAGAGACTAGGCATATTTTATGTTACAATTCTACTTCTTCTGAGGTACAGTATCCACTGGAGTGTAATTCCCCTTAGAGTTGCAACTGTTTAATTAAGAAAATGCTTGACCCATTAATTTTCGGTAATACATTTTTCTCTCAGAATCCTAAATTTATAGAATTATCTATATCTAGGAATCAGGCTGGGAAAAGTAGAGAAATTCTTCTGGTTTGTAACTTGACTCTTGTTTCTGCAAAATATGAAAGAGACAGTGTTTATTGTAGTCAGAAAAATAGTTGGCATGATTGTGCGTAAGTGAAGAATCTCTGGATTGTCTCAAAGTGTTAGCTGCCCATTTGCAGACAAGCAAGCTTTTAGTGTGCAATTTAGGTCAATGGATAGAGGGGAGAAGATGTGTTTAGGCGACAGATTTTAAATCACCATAATATAAATATGCTTCCCTTTTCATCCGGAATTTGCTTTCTTTCAAGGTAATTTAGTGGAGCAGACATGCACTTATGCCTGTCTTTGTAATTTTAGGGATTAGGATAGTGAGGATTAAATGCTGACCCTTAATCTTCAATATCAACTTTAAGAGCGAAATATAATATGCAAATGGAATACCTTCATTTTGTGTTTATATATTTTAATCTCTGTAATTTAGTTTTAAGAAGATGGAAACTCATCTTTGCCTTATTTATTTTGAATCCCAAAGCAAGATGCCATTAAAATCTTTATCCCTGTATCTTAGAGGATAAATGTTTATCCTTTTGGGATTAAAATATAATTTTTTAAAAAAATGAGTTTAACCTAACACTCTTACATCAGTCCAAGAGTTCTGTATGTCTGATTTAAATGTATCCTTGAGTGTCATGTCAAACATTGATAATGGGGAAAAAATCATGGTATGTTTATTTTCTAAAATCAATGAATGGAATTTGCATTAACAGAAATCAATTGGTTTCTGTACCGTAGATAAATTTTAGTCTGTTTGTTGTAAGCTTTTCCTGAAAGTTCTAGATATATTCACAGTAAAGACCTTGAAGTCTATGAGAGAGGGAGTTTTTATAAAGATTGAATATTGTGCATTTATAAACAAGTAGAATATCTCAACCTGTACAAATAAATGATGCAGTATTAAGGAATTAGATCAAAAGGAAGGATGAAGTATGAAAACCTGGGAAAAAATTGGATATGTGAAATAGTCTTCCTTTTGGAATTAATACTAACATTGTAAAGTACAATTAAAATAGTCAACCCAGTTAGATTTATAATGGATCTCTATATTTATATAAATGTGATTTAAAAAAAAAAAACAAACCCAAATTATTTTGGCATCGCCATTTCTAAAACATTTTTTGATCAGGCTATCTTTGGTGATTTTAACTAACACGGCAGCTTGAAAGTCTCAAATAATTTTTCAACTAATTTGAGATTTCCTCACACTGAGGATTTAGAACACTCTGGTATGAGCTGTATGTTAAAAGTCTGTATCATTAAATGGTAAATGAATAATAGCAGTGCACCACATTCCTGCCTAGTGAGTCATCATTCAAGGACCATATTCTGACAACCATAGTCTTACAAAGAATACTTTCTTCTGTGACAAATATTTCAAGTATTTTGATGTCCTTTGGAGAGTAAGGTGCTACCCAAACTGATACAGTTGTCAGAACATGCGTCATATTATGAGAGCTGAAAAACAGCATGAACAATATAAAAATAAATAAAAATGCTACCTATTGATGTTGTTTTTATTATATGGCTTTAGAAGTTGCTTTGGATTGCTGTAAATGGTTTTCCACGAATCAGCTAAAACTTCTAATTGTTATTTACAGATGAACTCCCTTGAGAGGTGTTGAGGAAGCAAATTAATGTCTTCATAGTTCTGTCTCTCTGTCTTTGGGATACTTTCTGGCCCTGAAATGGCTCAGAGGAAAATTGTAAAAAATGGACCTTTTACCTTGAGGCTAAAAGTTTGATAGCATGCCTGGCCTTTTCTTAGACTTTACAAAAGTGAGAAGCTGCTTTGTGTCCTCATCATTCCAGAACACTTCTGTAAAAGCCAGTAACTATCTGGATTTTACAGTCAGTTCCAGGTTTCATTAATTTCCCCAATGGTATTGAATGGGAAAGACCATACCACAGAGTAAAAGTACAGTTGTATCTTCATTACTGCCCAGTAGAGACCTAATAAGTGTCAAGAATTTTAGTCCTGCTGCACTCATCTGCACCTGAAAGACTGTGAAAACACACAGCAAGAAAGATCAAGAAGAAGGGGTAGTACATGCTGTCCTATTGTCAAAGGTAGCCAAGAGCTGTATAAAGTATTTTATGGTCCATCACAGTGATAACTTTGCTTATCAATAAGTCATCTTGGCAATTTGTATTTACACTGAACTCACTACCATCTTTCAGCAGGCGGCAGAATATCTAATAGCAGACAGTCCCTCCATCAAAGATCATATAATACTTTCTAAAACTTTGTCTATGTTAATGAAGTACATCTAGAGCATTACACACTGTTACAGATGACATATCTGGAGGTGGATTTTTCTTGATGTTTTCTGCTAATTTCATGTTATATTAGGCTTAAGATGTCAGCAGCAATGTCCTCCTATGCAAAGGAGGAATCTATTTTAACTGTGTGTTGGTGTTGATTGCTCAACATATTTTTGTGATGCTTCAGTCAAATCTTTCATCTGAGTGTCAGGGATATTCTTTATATATTTCAATGGTGTTAAATCAAATTAAAGTGATATGTACTAGGGTAAATAAGTGATCTGTCTAATATATGAATATATAGGTACCACAATGTATGTGGGTATTCAAAGGTACCTAACAGACCAATAATACTTAAAAAAAGTTAGTTATATTTTATGTAATAATCAGTAATGGTCATTAGACAGTAAAAGGTTGCAATTTAGCATTATATTCAAAATAAAGGTCACTGCCACTGTAAAGCATGCTGTTCCAAGTTTCTAAACTGAAAATACTTTTTTTCTTTTTTTAATGGACATATAGGAACCTTTTCCTTGTTTCCTCCATATAATATTTCTAAGCCTGAATGGTTGGAACTAAAAAATATTTTGTAAGATTGCATAAAGCAAAATGATGAAGTAAACTCAACCCATTTTCTGTGGGAGTATGGCTGATGCAATAGGTGTTGTGGTACCTCACAGAAATCAGAAAACTTTGTTAGGGTGGTTGAACACTGTGGTCAAGGAACTTCCACTGACACCAGCTCATGATGCTCAAAGTTATAAAACTTGCTTAAAACCTGCTGTTGGACACAGTCAGGAGGCAGAGGCAAAAACTGAGACAGTATGTAGATACCAGTATTTTAGTTAATGTCTTTGATGAGAACATGTTAGCTAGCACCTTTTAAGCATGACATTATCAAACAATATGAACTTAAAAGCTGGTCAAATTAAAACCTAAGCTTTCTCTGAAGGTTTAACTCAATCTAGCTGAGTTAAAGGCTTTTAAGTTGTACTAGGAAGCATATTTTGACATGTTAGAAATCCTCATCTAAAGAAATTCTTAAAGATTTACATAGACAGGAACTAGTAGCAGCTGCAGTGTCAAGAGCATAAGTGCTATCTATGAGAAAATTTACTAAATAAGTGGGCAGCTGCTTTCAGCACTAGCTACCATTTTTCAGTGGTCTTCACAAGTGGCTGTTAGTAGAAAATATTACTGTAGCCCCTGAGGGAAGTGCATAAGAGATGCTCATTTGAGGGCATTAGGGCTGATTGTACAGTAGGTCCTAAGGCGTGAGAGAGGTTCAGAGGAGCCAGTCTGGGTGATGGAGCCGGGCTCTGGACCAAACACTGGTCCTGTTGCAGCCTGTATGCTGTTGGAGGCTCGGGCACCTTCTGGCTTCAGCTGCTTCAGGTTGTCATAGGCATCTGTAAAGACAAAAGTCTTTCAAAGGCAGCTCGGATTTGTCACAGATTTAGGAGGAAGGGAATAAACAGCAGTGTGAATGCCACGCAGAAGCGCACACAGCTATGCCGAAAAGCACGCATATTTGTGCCTCACTTCTGGATGCCCAGATGTGCTGTATCCTCAAATATCCTCACATTACAGGTATAAAAACATTAAAGCCAGTATGTCCATCCAGCCACAGAATGCATCTCTGTATTTCCCTACGTGCTCTGGTGAACCACTGTAACCTTGTCCTATCTTGAGCCTTACATGATTAGCACTTATCCAAACCCCACTTTCTTCAGGCAGTAAGAGAGCCATATGAATCACTGGCCTTATTAGAGTAATTGGAGAACTTCAGGTCTCCTAGCAAAATGTCCCAAGTCACTGTGACGTAAAAGATAGGAAAAGCAAGAAACAATGAAACACTTTGGGCTAAAAATTTCTTCTAATCCCTTAGACACACTGATTGTTGGGATAGTGTCCATACACTAACCACCAAAAGTGCATGAAATATTTGTTGGGAAGTAATAGTTCCTTGCGGAGTTCACTTCCAGTGCTCAGAAACCTGTCCACTTAGAAACAAGCAACAGCCATTATAACCTCTGGGACCTGTCTTGCTGTAAAATCAGTATTTGAAGGTAATCACTTTATATCTGATGCATGAGCCTGGGTGACTTTACTGGCTGCCTGTTGTTAATGTGGACCACTGCCTAATTGTCATTCCAGAAGAGGATCCAGATGTCCCTTACTCCCTCCCTCCAGCCCACCATGGATTTCATTACCAGAAAAAAATTCCTAAAAGGTGATATCATTTGCTGTTAGAGGCTGAGCAGAGGAAAGGCCATCCCCCCTTGCACCTTTAGGATAGCGAACAGATTTTAAAATTAACACCTCTCCACCGCACCACAGATGCATGTGATTTCACCTACAGATCCATATGCAGTCCCCCTTGAATATGCTTAAAGTCCTGCAAGCCTTTATCTTCTGCCATAAAATCTTGGTTCTCATGCCTTCACATGTTGTAGCAGTGGTGTATGCATTTTTTTTTTAACATGTTTGCTAGGGACAGGTACAAATGGGACATTGGACTCCAGATTCAGTGGTTGCATTCCACATGTAGTATTCAAATGCCAGCACAAAAGATACATGTGGAGACAGCTGAAATTCACTCTGTCTTTTGGTGAGCTTACATTCTTAGCAATGAGTAGAACCTTTATTCTGAGAAGATGCATGTCTTTTTTATTTATTATTATTTATTTTCTTCCCATGGAATCACTCAGTAATAACAAGGAGTCTAAATTACCCCCCAAATACAAGAAGATCTTCAGGTGTTTTAAGTCTACCCATGTGCTTTCTGTAAAACACTCTATAAGTCTGCTTTGTAATGTTTTACAGAAACATCATTGCCTGTTTGAGAATTGCTGGGTTTTCTGAGGTTGTTTTATTATGGAGTAAGTAAAAATGCAGCTAATGTGGATACGTTAGCTTTTTAACCCCAGAAACCACACCTGTTTGTATGAAATTTGCATTAGTTTCCTCTTATTTAGTAGACTGCTAAGGATGATGATGAAGGCCTTTCAGGCTGTGATTTGCCAGAGATATCCAGAGCCATAACAAACCTATTGCTTATTTTAAAGATAACGTTTTCAAGTATATATTTTCTCACCTGAAAGTACCATCACCTCTATTCTGTAGTCTTCCTCTCCCTTTTTTTAAGCTAGACTTTTTGAATAACAGTCAGGTAGTGCTTGCTTTTGCAAGGATTAGGTTTTCTGAGAGTTCATAGCCATGATTTTTGGTCAGCTATGGAATACAAGTAGCATAGTGTTTCTGTTTAAAAAAGGCCTTAAATAATTTTAAGAGTTGGGGGGACAGAAGACTTCTCTTAAGTGGGGGATGGCAGCGCATGTGTTTAATACATAGTCTTGAGCTTTCTGTATATTTAAAGTAGATATATACCTTGCTGCTATGAATCTTTGACAAAGTGCCAAGTGTTGCATTGCCAAAGGTATAACATTTCATTTATTTCTTTAGGCTCAATAGCGGTTACTGGTAACATGTGTTTGTAGGGTGTCAGTTCTGATGGAATTTCTTTACCTGGCCTGTTTCCAAGTAATGTTGGTATGTGTTTAAAATGTTTTAAAAATAAATCAGACTTTTGTGTTTCTGCAATAGAAATTCCAGGCAGAGTGATAAAGTGGGATTCACTTGCCGTCACAATTTTTTTAATCTATTTTGTTTATGGAAAGGGACTTTGGTCTTCCTGTTTCTCTTTTCAGTGGGCTAAACCATTATAATAACAAGGAATAAGTACTTAAGACAAACACCTAATATTTTAAAAGAACTTTAAATAAGAAAAAAAGAATTTTGACCTCTGTCAGAAAATACTTTTAATGTTACTTCTGTTGAGTAGTAGAAACTCTCTACCAGATCTGGCATTTGTGTATTGCATCCCTGCAGAAGTGCTTCTGTGGCTCTGAAAATTTTGGCCTGTCTTTTTTGAGGCAGGGAGACCTTTTTCATAGTGTGACTTTATATGGGTTGCTGTGCATGTCTAGGATCTCTTCCAGGGGAAGCATTGGGACATGTGTTGCATGGGTGATAGATAAAAGCTTAATAATACTTTCCCCCATAATTCTGCAAGGATTCCCAAGAAAAAGGAGTAGGGCTGTGAAAAATTCCAAGTCTGCGGGTCCTCAGGACATTAGTAGCCAGGGAGCACCTCCTGTAAGTGGAATTAAGATGCCTGCCAGGAGCAGAGTTTCTGCAGCAGTAGAGATCCTCTGATCTCTGCATGTTTTCCCCAGGTGACAAACTCCCCCCTCACCTTGTGGGCATCTGCTACCCTGGGGTCTTTCTTCTGTGGATGAATATATAAATCTATCAACCTGGTAAGGTGGCCAGCAAAAGTTTGCCAGCACTTTGTTCCAGCTGTTCAAAAGAAGTTGCTTAATGCAGATGCCCTGGTTCATATACTTTGCACCTGCATTTACAGAGGTGCTGAGCACCTTCAGATACTAGTCTGCTTTGTTCACTCTTTGTGAAAATTTGGCCTGTACTGTCTCAAGCTGAGCTTCTAAAGCTGAAAACCTACCCCTCAAAAAAAAAAAAAAAAAAAAAAAGTTAGTGACTGTTTTTTAGAAAATAACGGGAAAAGAAAACAGGAGATACTGATCGCTGGGTCAAATTCTGTGTCAGTTATTGTTAAAGCAAAGAGATTTTAGTTTTGGCCTTTACCTTTGTCTGATGGGGAATTTCTTGTCTTCCTTTAAGGAAAGAGATTGTATTTTCTTGAGGATAGGCTGACTGTTGATTATTCTGTGCTGTGGTAGCTTTTTTGTTTTTCAGAGTATGTTCAAATTTAGAATTATTTCAGAGTTTTATAGCATAATCCATTAAGTATTTGTAAAGTGAAACAATGCTAAAAAAAATAAGCATTCAATGTACATTATTTACTGAGAATACTGAGAAGCAGCAAATATTTACTGCTGCATTTGCTCTGAAGTTTCATTGTATGTCTGGAAGCTTGATAATAACAGTTCATATTTTCTTACCAAACTGATAATGTGTTATTAATTCAGATGAAACAAGAGGTAGCTCTACCAGATTCTTCTGGTTTGTCCCAGGTTTGAAATTTTATGAGAACCAGACTACACATTCCTCTACTGTTAGACAGTATTATTTTCAGAGATGCTAACCTGTTAGTGATTAGCCCAGACTAGTGTCTTGAATGCTTGCGGTATCAGAAAGCCCTTCCCTGAGGACTTCCCTGGTCCAAAGAGAATTTTCCACATTTGAGCTTGAAAAAGATGGTCTGAACCTGTGCATATTCCCAACTAAGGGTCAAATCCCATGAGCCAATGGGAATTTTTTCTGAGTAAAGACTTCATGATTTGACCCTTCGGGATTTATTTGTTTCTTGTACAGATGTTTAAGTCATTTAAAATTATGTGGCCCAGTGTTCAAAGAATTAACTGCCTAATAGATTTTTTTGTTTCTAACCCCGACTAATTCACTGTCTCTGCTTCTTGGTGTCTTTGTACTTAACTTATCCTATATGGTAAATTAAAGAAAATTCAGGCCTCCAGTAAAATGATTATCAAGGAAAGTAAATTACAAATTATCACAGACTGTAAGTGGCCCAAAAGGTCATTTTAGATTTATTTGTAGAAAATAGCCATCATCTTTATGATATTACTATTGGTAGTGCCAGAAGGCAGTTTGTGTCCTATATTTCTTTGTTTTTCTATGCAAGATTCTGCTCAGTGATCCTGATCATTGCCTCTGTATGTTTGATTGCTTTTACTACAAATGCATATTTTTAGGGATCCATCTATGAACTTGTAATATGTGCTTCCTTCTGCAGCCTATCACTTCAACTCTTTACTTTGTCTGGATGATAGAAAAACGGTGATATTTAACTTGTTTAAGTTTAATACAACGGTTGGAATATCGGGACATGCCATGTGTTGTAACATTGATTTTGTATTTGTTCATGAACATGTATACATACCTTTTTTTTGTATTATGTGCATTAAGACATGTAAGCGTATAAGAACATACACATATGCTTCATCACATGGTTACCTGATGCTGTTTTCTGCTTGGTTATTGCAGGGTGTTCCATAGAAATTCAGTATCTGCAAAGATATTAACATGTTTCCTATTATGTATGCTTGTGGTATCTATGAGTCAGGCTCTTGCAAACTGCACACACAATATTTGCTTATATTTGATTTTTTTTTAAATTGTATTACAAACTCTTTGTTCTGCTTTCTAGTCTATTTATTTAGATAAACACCTTCAATATGAAGTCTACCTAGTACTTAAGGGAAAAACCCTAATGACCAGGAAGCAAAGCAGCACCTATGAAAGGGGAAGACTAGCAGGAGGTGTAAAGTCAAAAGTGTCAGACTGACCCCTATCTATTTAGTGTCCCTGGAAAACTTGGTGGCAAGAAACAAATAATCTTCTTTCTCACTGCAGTATTCCAACCCCCTTTCTGAACTGTGTCTTTGCAGCTTAGAAATGAAACAAAAGAGCAAAAGGTTGTTTGTGGAGAGGCATTTAAAAAAAAAAAAAAAAGAAAAGAAAGGATGACTTTTTTTTTTTTTTTTCCATAAAGCCTAATGATAAATTTCATTTAATAGTAAAGAACCTGGCTGGTAATTAGGAGAGGCCAAAGAAAGAAGGAGAAAGAAATGGAGTTTTGCTAGTTGTTAATTTCTTTTCGTTGCTCACCTGGTTGTATGGAGATGAAGAAAACAATCACTTTGGATACTTATTTTTCTCCGTCGCTGTAAACTGTTGATATTTTCTACAGCCCCCATAAAACTTTTCACTGTCCTGGTGTGTGTCTTTCATAATCAGTCATACAGAATGCCTTTCATAAACTTTCTGCAGTCACAGTGGAGGAGAGGACACAACAGTACTAAAGCCATTTGCTTCTGCTGAGCATAAGAGGAGACGGAAGCTGCATTTCTAAATTGGGCACTGTGTAGTTTTACTTATTGATTTACAGAGCACTTATTATCATAGTAGAACATTATAATGAACATAACTGAAGACTGAACATTTGTTGAAACATGTCTGAGGCATTTCTACATGTTGCTTGAGGGATGAATTAATTTACATGATGTTTTACTTTTTAAATAAAACAATTTATTGTAGAAATCAAAATGTCAAATCTAAAGGCTCTTATCTGTGAGCTCTCATAAATTATTTCCTTGAAGCTTTCTTGGAGCAGGACTTTTCACATATTCCTCCCTCGAGCCTAAATTACACAAACAATAAGTAACAAGTTAGTGTAATGGTAATTAACCATGAAAAGAACCTACTTGTTTTGATTTTAGTTGATTTTCCCTTTAGATAAAAGTGTCTCTTTGCTGTGCGTTTCTGGTTCTTCATAGTTTCAAATTTTTGAGTCTTTTTTGGCCTTTTGTCCTTCATTTTTTTAAGTGATCACTTACCTGTGTATGCCATTAGATGAGTGTCTCCCAGGCTGATTTGCCTCCTGTGTTCTCACAGTTTTTTGGCAGCAGCAGAACGGTGATTTCTTTTTGCATGCTGGTGAGGTTCTGGTGATGAGCCGTTAAACAAAATGATCTGTCCCCAGGCCAACCACTTGGTTCATTGCCAAACAGTAATCCAGTACAATTAAGTATCAAAGATTGGAGTACTCCATTATTGCAGGAGATCTCACTGCAAGCACCTGGAAAAGCAGAGAACTCCAGAGGGGAAGAGTGATCAGGGCATTTACTTTTCACTGGGGTATACTGATTTCATTGGGGTTTGTTTGAACACAGGGAATTCGGATGTCCATATATTTAAAATCAGCATTTAATTTGTCAATTTCATCTTTATTTTCCTTCCAAAGCTGGAGTTGAGAGAAGGAAGAGATGAAAGTAGGAAAGAACTGACTCTGTTTCTGAGGCTACTTGTACTGTTGACTTTTTCATTAAAACACAGGATTTTATGGTCCCATTGTTTTTTTTCTTTCATAAAGATGTGTCAGTTGCTGCTGTCATACTTATGCACACATTTAAGCATTTAGTAGTGGCAACAAAGCTAGAAATTTGACAAATTATTAGCAAATTGTTTTCATTGTTTGCTTTGCAATTCAGGGCTGGGAATGCTGACTTTTTGTTCCGCTACTGGCCTTGGAAGTAGCAATTTTTCCTTTTTCCAAAGAGCACTGATTTCTGATGGGTGGAATTAAATACAGGTTTCACTGAGGGTGAAACTGAGTCACGGGATTGTCAAATCATTTTCTATGTTTTACAGCTCAATCACAGTTGAAAATGGCAATCAGGTATTCCCAGTCGTATTTTCTATCTGTGACTCCTCTTTCTACAAAGCACTAAATTATAGTTTTGAGAAATATGAAAATGTATGGGATAAGGAGAAGTTGGTCTAGTTTCACCAGGGGCTGCTCAAAGATCTATGGAAGCCAGATCTCTCTCAGGGCAAAAATGGAAGACAGAAACAACCAAGAAAATTAAAACTCTTTTAAGACTTGGAAAAGTTAAAAGAAATGCAAAAGCAGAATGAGTTAATACTAGCCAAAGGAGCCAGGGGAAATAAGAATAGAATCTCAAATATATTGGAGAAAAAAAGAAATAATGGAATGAAAATGCAAGCTCAATAATAAATGAAGGGGGTGACAAAATAAAACTGCTTCTGAAATGGCTGATGCACTGAGCTACTTTCAAAATCAGTCTTTGACAAGAAAAATAAAAGGAGTAAGGACATAACAGATCAAGTAATTAAGACCTTTTCAAAATAGTTGTTGATAAAAAAGGGGTAAGGCAATACTTAGAAAAAATGGAATAAATGCAAATCAGCAGGTCTGGATAATAAGCATAGTATGGTCTTAAGAGACATAGATAATGAATTTACATAATCACTAGTAATTATTTTTGAAAAGTAAAGTACAATTGAGGAATTATCATAGGATTGGGAAAAAGCAAATCTAATACTAATCTTTAATAAAAGAAAAAAAGAGTAATTCTGGTAATTACCATAGGGCTGCCTGTTGTTGTTTATAAAGGAGTGATAGGAACTTTTCTGAAGCTGCAAGAAAAACAGTCTTTATCCCAAAACAATTTAACTTTCAACTTGATACATCTTAGTTGAAGATGACCTAAAAGTAAAGTAGTTAGAAGAATGAGAACAGTAGGAATACAGGGTGGGTTGGTTTTGTTTTTGGTTCATTCTCTATGTGTACATATCTTCATGATTGCATAAAGATTTGTGGCCTACTTGAAGTAATAAAATGAGTAAGAAGTAATATAACAGATATTATTGCACTGATGCTGAAGGTTTTACCCCATGGTTTCTCTTGTCTCTAAGCCCAAAGGCATTTTCAGGAGACCAGGAATATCCAGGCAGGTGCTACTTACCTCCTCTCTCTTGCCTGGCCCCTCTGACTGCCTCACGTGTAAATGAATGATTGCTTCCAAGAGGTCTTGACCCTTGCTTGTTCCTGAGCACACACACGGTATGGAAGCAAAAGTGGACATGCAGATAAAATAGCAGAACTAGTCTCCTGATCTTGCTTTCCCATAGACTTCCTGCGTGGACAGTCTCAGTCTCTCTCTTTTCCTAGCACCTAGTCTCAAGAGGGTTCACCCCTTGAGGAGCTTCTGAGGATTTGGGAGAAAGGAGGGACCATGCCATTTAGTGGAACTCCCTCCACTTCTTCTTTGAATAACATGGTTGCTGAATGTCCAAGGGAACCTTGGACCAGCTCCTGAGGAAACACAGGAATGCAGTTTCCAGAGGATATGATGTATTGAGGAAAATAAATGAGTTTAAATAGAGAAAATAAGGCAAAAATACTTGAAAACTGTGATTAAATAAAAAAAAAATGCAAATATGGAGGAAATGGCCTTACAGATCTGTGCTTTAAAGGAAGGGGAAAGGTTTTGGGCAGCTGAAATAAACACGAATGTGCCCATGTTGCCATGGGAATTTTCCATTTGGTTGCAGGAGTTCAAGTTGTATTTTGGGGGTGGAGTAAAGTGTCTTAGAGGTGTTCTGCAGATGTGAGTGAAAGACTTATTTTTTTGATCATGTGATTAAGGAAAGGGAGGTAAACAGACCATTTAATAAATCTGCAGGTCGTATTAAAACGGGAAGGTGTTGCCAACACCAGTGAGGACAGAGTGTGAAGATATAAAAAGAAGTGAGGACAGGTTAGAAATATGGAGAGGAAATAAAAAATGGGATTCAACCTGGCAAAGGGAATCTGATACGTCTGCTGCAATAATAATGCAAAACACAGATATTCAGCAGAAGAAAGATGCTTGTAAAGAATTGATGTTGAAACAAGGCAGGGGTGATAGTGGATAGCAAATTTGGTACGAGTTTGTAATATAAAACGAGAAGCAACTGGCCTCCCTTCTCAACAATTTCGTTCTTGCTTATGTGATGTTATAGAGTCGAAATGGGACAGACTCTCTTTCTACAGACTATGATAAGATGTAATACTGCACACAGCTTTAGGCATGTCATAAAACAATAATAGATATGAATAGGTGTAGTAATTGGAAGCTCTCTTATAGTGAAATGAGACTGGACAATGAATTTTGAAGCATATAATAGGAAGTCATTCTGCACGGATGGATGAACGTTGCTGTCTTTTTCAGCTTTAATTTTCATGTTTCCTTATAAGGCAAGTAATATGAACAGTACTTATTGTTTAACCAAGTATCTTTGCACACCAAATATGTTAATTTCATTTTTTTCTGGCTTGGGTATTTTGTTAACCATGCCATCTTGGCACCGAATAAACAGCTCCTAGCTTAACTAGTTCAGTTCATTGCAAGGTGATCTGCAGAAGGATGTGTTAGTTTTCTTTTCTCACATAGTAGATGAAAGAAGACTATACCGAAGAAAAGACCATTTTAAAGCATGTTTATCCATACCTGTATGCTTAGAGGTTTAGACATTTGTGGTTTGAGTATTTTTCAGCCACTCAGTCAGAAGTCACATCCATCTGTCTGTCTGTCTGTCTATCTATTTATCTATCTATCTATCTATCTTTAAATAGGAATATGCTTCCCGACTTTAATGTAGTCAGTTAGTGAAACTTGATAATTAACTCCACAATTTGTATGGGTGACTTGACTTACCTTTTTACCTAAGCCTGCTTTTACCTTTTTACCTAAGCCCTCATGGGAGAGGGCTGTTTTTGGCAGAAGCAGAAATACAGGGAGTACTGTCCTTCAAAACAGTGGCTCCTGAAGTAGGGTACAGAAGCATGAAACAGTTGCTAATAGTCCTTCAGTAAGTACAGCTGTTGCTCCAGGCATGTGTGGGTGCTGCAGACCCTTTGATTTGTATCCAGCTGGTTTTCTCTCCTTCTAGTGATTCTAGAAAGTCAACCGAGTACTACTTGCCTGGGTGTTTTTTGCAATATTCTATTTCTTATATCCAAATGCATGTTTATTACCCAGAGTTAATACCAACAGGCTGCTAGAGAAGCATATCTCCCTCACCTATATCCTTTATAGAACAGGGAATATGTTAGTATTATCCACTATAGTTTTTCATGTCACCAACATGTTTTGGCCTATTGATAAGAAAGCAAAAAGGAGAAATATGTATTTCAGTAATGTCTCTATTATAGAAGGAACCAACAGAGATATTTAGTTACTAATGTCATTGAAAATTCAATTTTATTAAAATAAAAGGATCTACTGCTCTCTCTTTTACTCTATGATAAAGAAAGTATCTCTTAGTATCAGCACAGAAATGTACTTGTTTGTTGACCTTCAGTGAAGCTGCTGATGCAGATGAATGCTCTGTCTAAAACCGACCATTTTTGCTACTGGTAGATGAGCCTGTCTCAAAGTCTTATAACCTTTTGCTTGATAAAGAACAGAAAAGGAATTTCATCATGAAATAAATATTTCATTTAGGAAGTGTAATTTCATTACTAGTGTAATGGTACTTCAACATGTTTGGGGTTTTTTTCACCTTTGTTAAGATATATTAGCAATACACTTATTAAGACAGGAACCACAGAAACCCTTCAGGTCAAGTACCCTGGTTATATATTTAAATGTACCAAGCTAAAATCATGCAAAGGACCAAAAATGCAAGGGAATAATCCATTTTGTTCAAGCAATGTTGAATGAAGCAGTAGTTGCTTGTTTTCTCTAACAGTCAAATTGAGGGTTATAAATAAAGGACTAAGACCACAGTGAAAACTAGAAGTTGAATATTCAGAAGGGATGTACAAACTCTTTGGGTTTTTTTACAGTACTTGTGCTACATTTGTGTTCATAAATTTACAGAGCTTGAGTCTCCACCTCCTCAGTTGAATACGCATCTTAATACCTTGTTAAATCGGCTTGTTAAAATAGCTTTTGATGTACTCTGTTCATGTAAAGGTTTCCAATTTTTAAAACATATATGCTGGTGCACACACACAGCATTTAAGACCAGAACTGAGGTATTAAAGTTTGGCATTACTCAGCATGGCTAAAAGGGGTTAGAATTGCACAGTTAGCTGTAGAATAAAACAAATAAGCCTATTAAAGGGGCTTTTTGACACTGCCAGCCTGGGAGGTCTTTTCTTATCAGTATATTTATTTCTGTGTATATTTATTTAAAGAGAGAGATGGATTTTAAAGATATTGTTCAGCTACAAAAGGCAAATAAAGTAAGCTGGAGTTCCAAAAAGGCTGGCAAAGTCCTTACTAGAGGAGAGAAAAAAGAACCCAAAGTTCTAAGGGACATCCATACCCAGTGTTGTAGGTGCAGATACCATAACTACATTGGTGGTAGATGCAGCCTGCAAAATGTAAGTGGGAGACTGTGTCCCTGAGATTCAGTTCTTCCGGTGTCCCACTTCAGGAGCATTTCATCCACAAGTTGCAGATATACACTGGTGGAGCTGGTGACAGGCTGTGTGTGGAAAGAAAAAATTCAAAGATACGATGACATCTATATATCTGTATAAAGATGCATCCTACAAACATAAGTAAAGTGGCTGGATTGCTTTTGGTGTTAGAGGTGGTTTTAACTAAGGTGAAAAAAATGAAAACAGTAACAAAGATTGATGCAGTTCTGTGTTGCTTCGTTACCAAACAAACACAAACAAACAAACAAAAAATCCCAAAGAAAAAAGTTTCAAATAAAGAGACAACGATTATTTTATAAGAAGTTTCAACATCTCTTTGTAATACCACTTCTCAATATTTTGTGAAAGAAATATCTTCTGCAATTTCTGTAAGATTGTCATTTTGATTGTTGAATTTGGGAAAGAAAGATAACAGAAACGTAATGCATAGCAGCAAAGCAGTTTCTTTAACTACTTTGCAGATTGCCTCTGTTGCAGGTATCTTAACTTCCCACAGCTGGTTAACGTTCTTGGTTGTGTTTCTAGCTTTTTAATAGTTTCTATCTCACTTCTGCCATTTTATGTGAAGTACAGTAAATGGGTGAGAAATTAAGTAAATACCCAAGGGAGGATCAAAATAATTTATACTACTCCACAGACATTTCAAGTCCTGCAGTCTCTGAGCAACCACTTGCTGAGCTGAGTAGCTCAAAATGGTAAAGTATACTTCATAAATCAGAAATCCAAGTCAGAGTGTCTGAAAAAATATTATTTTGCCAATGTTTTTATTAAAAAGAGTACAAAATATGTAGTTTGACATAGGCCTTTTGCAGGCTTTAAGGAATTTGAGGATTTTGATAAAACAAACTTCATTTAAATGAGCAAGCAGTGTACTTAGAAAGATATATAGTAATCAAGCTTTCTAATAATGGTAATGGTATTTATGCAAAATACTTTGTAAAAACCCAAGAATTTACTGGGCATGTGAAACTATATGACTATCAAACGGTGGTGTATTTGTTTTAGAGGAATATGTACTAACTGTGTATGCATATGAAATTAGTGATCACCTGAGGCAAAGAATGGACAGGCTTAGAAACAGAAGTCTTCCCTTTATCTGTGGAATGCATATATCGAATGTCATTGTACAATATTGCATTTCACAGTGAGCCTCGAGACCATTATCTCTAGGAATGAGGGAGACAGTGCATTCCCCATATCTCAAACTCTGATGAAGCAGCAAATTAGTGGCAGTTAAGGTGTTAGCTTTTTTATGATGTGAATGCAGGTGGCAGAAATGACACCTCCAGATAGCCTTTACTTAGGCCAATGCATAATTGTTATGGGGTAACAATTTTAGTGTATTATTCTAAACTTTTTAATTTTTTGGTGAGTGGTCTCAACTATTATCAAATACAGATACCTTGTCCTTTGATTTAAATGCTAACTTATTCGCAGGTATTTCACTGATAGAAAACAGTAGCCCCAGAATTGCAAGACAGTGAGGAAATGATCTTTATTCTGCTTAGTTTTATGCAGCGTGGCCTTTGTCTGCTAATAACTGACCATCTAGCTACAAGGGTGTAAGAGGATGGGTACAAAATTATAAAATCAAGAATGTGATTCAAGTACTATTTCAGATGAAAAACCTAGAAATTTAAAATGTTTTGCAGTTCTAACAGTAATGCTGCTTTCATTACTACTGTACCTCAACTCAGCAAAGAGAAAAGCTTCTGAAGTTACGATTACCCATAGGATTTGTAAACCAGATTGATGGAAGTAATTGGTAAACTGCTTAATCAAGCCTTGCTTGGAGGTGAATAAGGACTGCAGGATAGAAAATGTAGGCTGTATAAGTAACCCAACAAGTCAGTAGAGTTCTTTTTTCTGAAAGAAACAAAGATAGCAGTAATTAATGACCCTGACTCTGTGCCAAAAAAGCTTTCTTCTGACAACTCCAACTTAATTAAAACTTAAGACATTTCAATGGCCTCAGAAAGCCCCTGATGGGGTGAACTCTTGCAAACTCGTGAGAAAATTTTGTAAATTAAAGGAAAAGATGTGTGTTACCACTGGTGCCATGACTCTAATCCCTGGCAGTCAAAGAATCTATTTAGCCAAAGCCTTTTCTTTTAACTGGCTCACACCTGCAGGCTTACTGGCACTTCCTCTGTACCAGAGAAGGCAGTTTTTGTGTTTTACGGAAGATCAGATAATAGGAGTCTTGCTGTTACTTTTGTTTTTGTGCATTGTTCATTAGGCTGTGAGTGTTGCGGGCACACTTGATATGCTTGGCTAGCTTGTAGGGGGAGAGCACTGGCTGAATACTTTAGGTGGTGCAGCATTAGAGGATGGGCTGGCAAAAAAGCAAGTTTAATGCAAAAGTGCTTCAAATTAAAACTCATAGCTGATGGGGCAACCTGAAAGGCAGAGCCTACTATTTTTCACACATCTAAGTTACAGGGAACAATATTCTGTACTGGACAGTGCTAGATTTAAACAAAAGGAAATGGGGCTTTCAGATTCTCCTTGGCTCCTTTATATTAATGTAATTTTTATTCATTATGGACCAGCTGCTGTAAGAATGCCCCACAGGTACCCTATAGGGAAAGTAAAGCTCTGTTTGCATTGCAAGGAGGCAGGCTATTTTATGAGTTGACCTGATTTATTAATAAACATAGGATTAAATTTTAGAAATAACATCAGTTGCATACTAATTGGACTAAATGGTTTCTTGATTTACATAA
>NW_026086604.1:29097676-29165176 GCF_022539395.1 Myiozetetes cayanensis | reverse complement strand
ACCTGTGACCTCATCCTTCAGGGTGCTCAGTAGCTCAGGTTGGGCTTGAGCCCTTCCACCCCTGCTGTTGTCCGGTAGGAATGCACTGATCTGGGGGAAAGCACATCAAGGCAGTAACTGTGCCAGTAATTTCAGTATAGATTTCCATCCTTTTCAATGGCAGTGCTAAATTCCAGGTATTTATTTCAGAGTTGTTTGTGGTTGTGCAAGGATGTGTGCATGTGGATGTGCAATACAGTTAAAAATTACTTTATTTTGCAAACAAATTTTAAAACTTGCAACTTCATTTTCTTTCTGTGATTAATTAAATTGATTTTCTTTGGCCCTTGGCTCTGTCATGGATTAAGTGGGGGGATTTTTGATCTACTAATTTTTGATCACTATGAAGAATATGCCTAGAAGATAACCATTTCAGTTGGCATTAACTATAAACAAATTTCCAGTGGTATTTACACTTGTGACCATAAAATATTTCTACTGGCATTTCCTTACTACTTAGCAGCTGTTACAACAGTCTGCAAACATCTATTAAGTAAAGGAAGACATTTTGTAATATAGATTAATAGAAATGAGCTAGAAGATGATAGGCAAAAAAAGCTGTAGGATACAACTGCCTTTTGTTCTTAATTGGAAAAGTGTATAAACAGACTGAATTTCAGTATGAATGTTAGACTTCAGCTGGAGTCCATAACTTACACCGAGTGCAGCTTAGCATGTTTAATTTCAGACATAACTAACACTAATCAGATAGGGATTTTTGAAAACAATTTATTCCATTTCAATGGAATTTCCATTTTACTAGCTGTAATCTCAAATATGTAAATGGTAGCCAAAGCTGGATGTGATGTTTCAGTTAAGAATTTTTTTTTTTACCCGTTGTTTCTTCTAGCATCTTCTTGCCAAATCTTCTGGAGTGCTTGTAATTTCCTCCGTACAGAGCCTAACAGGCTCATCAGCAGCAGAAGGTAAACATAATAGATGTGAGGAATTTCTGGAGATTTATGAGGTTTAGCTTTCTGAAACATACACTCTGTCTGGCAATCCTAGGATATGGCCACATGTGGACTCTGAGAATTGAAAATGTTTTAAATGGGGCATCATTTAGCCCCTGTTAGGAACAAAATTTAGGAACAAAAAACGCATCCTGAACTAGCATTTAAGTATCATTTCTGCCCTGCAACAGTGTGTTTTAGTTCAAAAGAATAATCATCAGGGAGTTAAAGCTTTTGTTAAAATGTCTATGAAATTTGACAAACAGATTAATATCCCTGCTATTTAATAAATTAAGCTTACTACATACAGTCATCCATGTCTTCACATTAAAAGACCGGAGATCATTATGCAGCCACCTAAGAACATGAAGCTACTCTGAACTAAGGAGATTGGCATTATTGGGATTTAATATCAAAAGCTTCAGAGCAAAATACGTAAAAGTACAAGCCTCATAACTGTACCATTATTATGAACATTAATTTATTAAATTCTGCCATCTGTTTATGAAAATGTAATTGAAAAATTGCACTCCTACATCAGTTTATTGAGCTGATAAAAGAAGATTCATTAGCAAAGACAGAAATATGGCATCCTAATGATCACAATAATATCACGGCATGTTAAAGTGCTCTTTTAACCTTTTTCAGTGGGCTCTACTGATATTAATTAATCAGCTTGGATGCTGTCAACATCTGAAGCAATAGAGTGATAGTTCCAGTTCTGTGCCAGGCATTGGTCTGCATCTTTTTCTTTTGTATGTTTTGCTAGAAGATTCTAGAGGAGCATTAGCAGAACAGCAGAGAGAGGCCTCTTCTTCCTGCCTGTTGTTTATCCGTAGTATTGCTTGATGGAAGGGCTCATGTCCATAAGCCCAGGTTTTTCATGACCTGTTTCATCACTGTACTCAAGGACTTGCATAAGTGAAAGATGGGATCATTTGGAGATAAATATTGCTAAGAATATCCCTTTAACCCTCATATTCTTTCACAGTACACCAAAACAGAAGAAAAAGGTAGCCTTTAGTGAGAAAGATGGTTAAACAAAAGCTTCTCTGACTTCTGAGATGAATATCACTTGAATTGGTGCTTCTTTGTGAGTTTAAAATCTAAAACCTTTGCATGGCTGCCTCATGCTTTTATTTCTACTGAGTAATAATGCTCTGGGATGCTTCTGACTGTAAGCACCTAATTGCTAAGACTGAAATGATAACCATTTACATATCAGTTTTTGGCCAACGGACTCTGGTTCCAAAAGTTTTTGTGCACTGATTTCCTAGCATTTCTCCCCTTTTGCTATGAGCACAGTGAATCTGGGAGAATGAACATTTTTATCTCCCAGCATTCATATGCACGTTTGTAAAATGTGTGGCACCTTAAAAACACTAACAGTATTTTTTAAGCTTTATTTGGAGGATAATATATTTCGAAGACAAGTATAAAATAACTAGATATCATTGGAAAACAACATTTAAGTATGAATGAAACCAAGACATTGTCTTGGAATGAGAAGCAACTGCTGATTTACTGGAGATTTTACAGTGAAGGTAAATAATGAAATCTCTTTCCTAAACTAACCTACATAGTGGTTTTGACTTAAAGGTTTTTCTTAACATGACAAATACAAATAAACATTTTAACTCCCCTGCAAAGTAGGAAAATAGTCTTGAGTTTGTGCAGGTTTTGTGTGCATTTGTCGTGAGCAGCTATTGTGGAAGTGGGATTACATTCTGACAATTTCATCATGTCTATGAAAGTAATGTTTAGGAGGTGAAGTAATATAATAATGCTAATCCAGCTTTTTATAATCAGCCTCCTATGTATATAATATTTATGTTATTGTCTGTGCGGGGTTTTCTTTTCCTAGAAGCATTCCTTATCTACTAGAATTCTTGTTTGACAAATGAGATTGGATTACCAAGTCACAGCTGTATACACTGGTTGATGTATTGCTGTAGGATTGATAATTCAGAAAAGCAATGTAGTATTTGGGGGTTAATTTTCTTTTCTTAGATACAAGAATCTAATGCTGCTTGCTAGATATTTTCTTCATTTTCGTTATCTAAGTTTTACCAGGTTTAGACTAGTTATTGACTCAGTTAATGTAAAAAATGTTGATATGCTGTCAATATTAATGTAGATGTCATTCCAACAGTAGTCCCTAATGTATGTAAGAGCAAGTATTTTTTACCTTGATACAGAAAGGCAGTCATGTGTGAGATTTAATATACATCCTAATCTATCTTGTCATTGCACTAGCCATGGGTGATGTGCTAATGTATGGGCAACCATTTTCTTTCTCTCTTCACACAATGGAATAGATACACATGAATGACAGCCAAGTCTCCACTCTGTAATTATTTGGAGGGCAGTTAGAACATACAGGAGGAATACTGTAATACAGCAGTTTTACTTATAGAGCTAAAGTCTGTGGCCTGCTTTTTTTGTTATTTTTTTTTTTAATTTTCCAGGGAACCATATGAACACTTATAATCGGGGAAAATGAACACAATCAAAAAACCAAAAACCAAACAAAACAAAACAATCAAGCGGAAAAAAAAGAATTAACAAACTCACCCAAACTCAAGAAATGGCTAAACCTAAGTAAGCTTCATAACACACATAGTTTGGAATTTCATTTCTGAGTCCTTACACACACAGCCAAATATTTTTATGTATTTGAATGCATTCTTTGTGCTGACATCATCATTTTGATTCACTTCTTGGCAAAACTTTATAATACAGAAAATTTGTCATCAAATATTTCTAAAAAGTGGATAATCAAATGAGCTCTTTAATTAAATGTCTCTTTTATATTAGTTTTCCTTTTCCCTTTCTCCATTGCTTTTCCAAATTTTGAACAATTATGGAAATATGGGATTGTGAATATAAGTTGACACAATGTAAGATAAGCAAGCAAAAATTAATGTCCATAGCGTGTCTCATCTTTGTGCATTTTGGCAAACCCAAAAACCTGAATGTTGCTTTTTATAGAAAAGACATTTTGATGAGATTGCAGTTTCCTAAAAAGCGAGTCCAAAATTAAATATTTCTTAACGCAGCTTGAGTCAACAAATCTTTGACTTCTCATATTAATTTATAATATAGCTTCCTTTTGTTCCTCTTTTCAAACTGTAAGAAACTGTCTTTATGCATTCAATCTGTCTTTGTGTGAGAGAAAATGAACATGAGGCACACTGTCCATATCACAAAGATAAGCAACCACCTGCAATTTCAGCATTATTTTTGCTATATATTTAAGGAGGGAGGGTACATTTTCTCCCAGTGGTTGTATGGTATTATTTTTAGACTAAAGCTATTGCTTTCTTGGCACCTTGAAGTGTTCCATTCAGAATTAAAATCACTGTATACATCTTCACTAACTCTAAATTGAGACTGGTATAATTTCAACAATGGAAACTGAGGCCAAAATTCTGCTCATAGTGCCTTATATGGAAATATTCCATTTAGGGGGAAAAAAAAAGGGGGAAAAAAAGGATCTCAAAACATTCTATTTTTAAAATATATGTTATAATCCCCATACTACTTAAGTTTCTTATGAATATTCTTCTTCTCTGAGAGTAGTAATATAAGGCTAAATTGTTACCTTATGTTTTCGTGGAATAGGTTTGTGACCACTGGCAGTTATAATTTACAATGATTATGGACATTAACATACTTGACTATTGCTTTTGTTTTTCTTTCGAATAGACTTGCAGTGGACTAGCAGTATAAGGAGTGGATGTTTTATCATCACAGAATACTACAAACTTGGTATCAGTCTGTAGCTAAAGTGATGCACCAACACCTATTCACTATCTATCTGGCTGCTAGATGATGTGGGATCTGAATATTTGTTGAAGTTGCTAAAAGTAAAGAGGGGTGGTCTCAAATGCTTTAATATGCAAATAATTTCTGCTCACTAAAGAGTTTATAATGGCCTTCATGTCACTCCTCATTCAGCTAAACACTATGTACATTTCAGTGTTTCTAGGTTTCTAGATTAGAAGTATAAACTTTGATGAGACACAAATGATGTTGAAGCAGTGTGACAGGCAGTAGATGTGATCTCACAAACTTACAGCTTTTGCAAGGTCCACATTTTCATTCAACTTAATCATCAATCTTCTACCTTTTATAACTCAACTCACAAAATCTATTGCCAGTTAACATTTATGTCGGGATTTAAATCTGAATTTCTTACGTACAAATGCTGCCATCTCCTCTTGTCGATTAGTGGCATGGCTGGTAGTAAGTCAACATGTAGGTACTATGAAGATCTTGAATTAAAAATATCTACACTCAATTAGTGGAAAGTCTAAGCATATTGATTTGAAATTGAGCATAAATGCTAAGCTTTTCAGGAGGAGCAGGAAATCAGTTCTGTGCTTGATACAGGGTGTGTTCCTATGATTTTAATTTTTTTCTTCTAAGTGTTCAAAACCACTCATGTAGTGCACAAGACCATACAAACCAGTTAATTTAGTATCTTTGCAACCTGTCATGTTAATATGTAAATACATGTGCATACGTATTTAGACAAATCTAAAAACATGCATTATTTACATGCTATAAGAGATTTTTTTTCTGAGCCATTACAGTCTATTATGTAAATATGTATTTAAGGGGCATAATATTTTTTTAATTTCATTGGATTTTTGACTTGATAGGTCATAATGGCTAGGATCCCTTACACAATACCTCGTCTTTTATTTCAGTCCGTATTATAGACGTTTCTATGATGTTAATATGAATTTGCATATAAAATATGCTTCAAGAAGTTATTGTACACATAAAGATTAATAATTCACTGATTTTAAATGGAAGAGAGAACATCGAAACTGATTAGTTTACATAAGGGTAAGATTCATCCTCTCTGTGGAAGGATAGCACAAAACCTAGGCATCATTTAAGCCTCACTTAAGCCCTCAAAATGCAGCTTAAATGGATTTTAACTGGTGCATAGGCTTTGCTCTGGCAATCAGTGAACTTAATCTGAAGGAGAATAATGGATTTCTAAATTCTTCCCATTTCTAGAAGTGAATTCCTAGATCTTCTAGGAGCACTCAACTTCCAGCAGTCCCCAAAATTTTACCTCATTGTTTGCAAGAGAAGTGAAATTCAGTTTCAGGAGAAACTTGTAAAACACCTTTCTCTGTGAAGATTCCCATCTGTTTTGGGTCACATCTGCATCAGCCATGGAACAACACCGTACAGAGATGGCTGACCTACTTCAGAGGATATGGATACATGTGCTATAGGACAATTATTTAAACCAAATTTATATTCCAACTCATGCATATTTAGATTCCAGCTCATATTCCGTAATTAAATACTGAATTTAGCCGTTCGGTGGATTCTGAGGTGCCCTCAAGATCGTTATTATTCATGGAAACTGTGTGTTCATCTGATTACTGAGATGAGATTTAATTTTGGGTATGTTGACTTTCAGTCAACAGATATGACTAAACACAGGCAGAAATTTAAAAAATGGGCTCAGGTTGTTCTTTACCAGATAATGCTTCTGGTTACGGGACGGTGCTGGCACCAGTAGATGGTTTTGTAATAGAAATCTGAAAGCTGCCAGTAGCAGATGCTGAGGGAATGAACAGAGGAAGAGGTCAAGCATATAGTCATGCTTCCCTGGCATAGCTTCTGGCAAGTTTTCCAGACATCTAGTTTTCAGCAGACCAGGCTTAAGCTGTGAGCACAGGAGAACAAAGAATACCTACAGACTTTAATAATGGAGAATTTCTTCGGAGGGACAGTAGGAAAAGGGAAAGTGTGACCTGGGCTCTAAAATCTGCTGGGAATGAGGATGTCAGAGGAAAAGTAGACATGTCTAGATAATTGTGAAATGTCAGAAATGTGGTTATTCTGGATTCATGTTGGGTGCTGGTTGTTTTAAAATATTTTATCTAATACTTTGTTTCTGAGCAATATGTTTTGAAGTGGAACAGCTGTTTTTAGGGTATGTCCAGGCTCAGATTGCAAAAAGAGCTACAGGGCCTAGCTTGAGTCAGGCCTGTGGAACAGTACCAGTTTATAAAACAGAAAATATGCAAAACACATTACAGCCTCTGAGTAAGAACTGTGTGGAGAGATAGAGGTACAGAGGCTTGTAAGATCCAAGAAATTCTTCCAAAGTCTACATAAACCCCAGGAAACTCAAGTGTCCGACCCAAAAATGCCTTACAGACAAGGGCTTGCATCCTTATGGCCAGAATCATCTCTGCTGGAGTTACACCTGCTCATTAGGAAGGGGGAATCAGCTATACTCTTCGAAGAAAAAGGCAGAAGTGGAATCAGTCTGCAGTCATGTCACCTCACCTTACAGAGGTTTCAGCCAATGTTTTTTAGTGGGATCCAGGCCTGGGAAACCTAACTCCTGGAATAATCTGTCAATGAACCAGTGCAAGAATTGCTCATGGGCAGCACGACACATATCAAGGCAAGGGTCAATTTTTACCTACCTAGCTCTGGTGGCATGCTACAGAAATGTCCCCATGTCCTTGCTACTGGCTCTTCCAGTAGGACAGATTGTTCTGGCAATAGAAGAAGATTTTATTTCAATGAATCTCTTTGAAACATGATAAAACCTAAAACTAATCTGAACTATCCTAAACCTGGGCCATGTCCTCACTGATCACAATTAATCTTTAATTAAAATCTATTGGCTAGGCAAAATTGAGTCACATTACAGTCAGTTGACTTGTTTTTGATGGTTTTTTTTGGTTGATTGGATTTTTGCTTGATTATGTTGTTGTCACAGCAACCTGTTGAGTGGTAAGTCATATTCTAATGGGCCTTGTGGAGAAAGGTCCTGATGGAAACAGAAATACTTCTCCTAGATAGACTGTGCCAGGCCCACTTCAACAAGAAATATAAAAGAGTATCCTGAATTAATGTGCTGCCTTCTTTAAATACATTGCTGATCTGAGGCCTGGACTCTTCAGGGAGAACCCGTACTGAAAAATATGCTTTTTAAACTCTGTCTTTGCTGGATGACACATGACACAAGACTAACGGAATTCCCTTCATTTCCCTCTATTTTTTAGAGTTTCCCCCTACTGTATAAGGTGGAGCCATGGGTTGAAATGTCCTTCTGGCTTTATACATATAGAGATAAATATATAGATAAATGTCACCTTCTGTATTTGTCATGGAAGCTTTACAATATCATTAAATATATTGTTTTTTCAAGTTAGTTTAGAAGGGGTAATAATATGGAGCAGTTGTACACATATAATTCAAAGGAGTCCTCTGGAACATATGGATAGTAGCTTCTTACAATTGTAAAGCAAAAATGTTAAATAATATACATCATTTGGTGGCAGAAATTGCATTATCTATGCTCTGTATAATAATAATTACTTCATGTTCATATTCTGAATATTTGCTAGTACACTTTATAGGTTGTCATTAGAATACTTGCTTGAAAACCTCTTTTTTAGTTATTATGGATCTCATCCCTTTTGACTTTTGAGGGAAATACTAGATGTTACAATTCCCTATGGTGGGCCAATTACTTGCTAAATTTTTATTATTTTAGTATACATCAAAGAAACAGTTCAACTATATAAGTCTGACAAAATTAATGGATTTTTTTGTTTGGTTTTGCATTTAAAAATAATTTTAAAACGCTCCCAAACAATTCTCGTTCTAGTTTGTTTCAAAGCCTTCATGAACCTGGACTGAGACCTCACTACTCAATTTTAGCCCTGAGCAAATTTCCTTAAAAACCTGGGAGAAGGGGTTTGGACGGGAGGAAGGAAAATGAAGGAAGGAGGGAGGGAAGCCTCAACAGTGGAAATGCTGACCAAACCTTAACTATAGCATCATGACTGGTGATGCTATATTGCAATGCTAACAAGGACTCCTGAGATAAATACATCAATTAAAGGCTTGCAGGTGTGTCACAAGGGGTGGATAAAAAGAGAGAACGGGAAAGGATTTGTGCCAGCAGATCTTATGGTTTTGTAGTAATTAGTAATCTGTGCAGATGTCTATTATGAGTAACTAACAATAAATCTTGGTTTCTATTTTGAATATTGCTTTTGTTTCCCAAGTTCCATGCCTGAAGGAGAGAAAGAAAATGACTAGAAGATTAATTACTGCGATGGTTACTCCCAATGAGATAAAATGGAAAGTAGTAGTCTACTGAATGAGATTAAATATTCTTCTTATTATTTTCATATTTTATTTTGATAACAGAAAACTGAAGGTAGTGTAGGTTGTGTGGGGGTGTCTATATACTTAATTTTGCATAATGATGGAAAAATAAGTCTACTTTGCCAACAGACTTTCTTCAAGATATGTGCATAAAGCAAATCTTTTTTTCTGCTTCAGCAAAATAATGGAAAGGTATCCAAACCTTCTACATTTGTGCAGTAACCTCTAATTCTAAGCACAGTGAAGAACTGTAAGTAAACTTTATCATAGAGCTATGTTTTCCTTAGCCTCTCCATCTGCTCATTTTTGACACCCCTGTCATTAACTGTCATTTTCCTTTAAATATACAGTGAAGCTGAAAGGCCAGCTCTACATCACATCATTTCAGATTAGGGGCAGTTCCTTTGAGCTGAGCACTGTTTAGGTGTCAGAAAGAAGTCTCTGACCTCTCTCGTACCGCACTGCCGCAGGGCCTTAATTAGTACTGACTCCAGCCATTACTGCAGAGAGGACAAAGGCGACCACATCATTTTTCTACTTAGGAAGTTAGCGTCTGACCTAATAACTTGTCCAGGCTCGCAGGACACTGTAACGGCCACACAATGGCAGTGGGGATTATTTGTCAGATTCTTTCCTCCTCTAAATGTAGGAAAATCAGGGAAGTTAGCTATTGTATCCTTCAGTCTTGCAAGAGCTGTTTTAGGGTTTCACTCCATTAATTTGTCGTGGAGAAAATGACAGACAGCAAAGGAGTCAGATATTCAGAAAAATAAAGGGTGTGATAATGAAGTGTAGAGTGTTTTTCTCCTCTGACTAGAAGTATCTGATTATTTAAAATATCACTCTTCTTACAAGATCTGCTCTGATGCTATTGACTTCAGTGGAATTTTATCACTTATTTCATGAACAACAAACTCAAGTCCAGAGTTAAATAAGCTCCTTTTTTCTCTCTCCTCCTTCCTTCCTACCACCCTTCTTCATCCCATCCCCCAGTCTCCTAGCAGAAATTCACTGTCACATATTTACAGTGCTTTTGGCACAGCATTTTTGGTCTATTTCACTAGAAATTAGATTTATTGCGTCAGACTTCAGCATTATATAGTTCCACAGAATCTGCCTAATTTTTTTATTTTTTGGTAACATTCTGCTGAGAAAACTTCGTACCAGAATATAACTACTTCTTAATCTAGAACTCCTTCTCTCTCATTTTGTTTTATTTTATTTTATTTCATTTTATTTATTTTATTTTATTTTATTTTATTTTCATGTTATTTTATTTTATTTTCATTTTATTATTTATTTTTTAAATTAATTAAACAAATTGAAATTGCTATAAAAGTTGCACAGTCTCACATCACTTTCCTGTATTATCAGCCAGCTGCAGCACAGACACACACTTTATGCTACTGCTACAGAAATTGCTTTCACTGTAAGTACATTTCAGAGAGTTGGCAAGATGATCTAAAACTTGCACAAAACTAAAACTCTGATGATGATCAGTTTGTCAAGGTATAGGTATCATAAATACATAGTATTTTTGAAAGCTGTTTAACCATAATCGATTAGTCTACTACCTTGAGGCTTGAGTTTTGTCCTTCTTCTGTAGGCAAGAGGTAATTCTTCCTACTTGCCTTACACCTCCCTCAAAACAAGAAGAAAGAAAAGAAAAAAAAGTTTCTAATTCTTACATGCTTTTCCACACATCTTGGTCTTTGTAATTTCAATTCTAGTTAGGATTATTTTTACTATAGTGACTTTGAGCCGCATTGGAGTCTCAAAAATACCGTAAATTACTGCATTTCTAAGGAAATCTGTTCTGAAATGATCACAGAAAGGTAATTACAGTGTTACCAAAGCTGCAAAATGTTGCATAGCATTTCTTGTGCTCAAATGGCATCCAAAGCAGTAGAATGCATTTAAGTTCTACAACAGAGCCCAAACTGGACATGATTTGCAAGAGACTAGGCAAGTTTCTATATAGAGCTAAAACATGGGAGAAGACTGTTGGGGCTAGACCCTTCAGTCTATGTAAGTGTGATCAAGCATTATTTCATGTAGTCTATGAACTGAAATAATAGTCTATAAAGTGTTTTGGAGTAGTCCTTTGATGACATATCATATATTGCAATTTCCATATTCTCTTTTAGATTACCCACATACATTGATTTTTTTCCTAGCAGCAGGAAGGGGAACTTTACCTTTCCAAGCATAAATAATTCCAGATTCAGAAATGTTCATTTCATCAGAAAGGTACAACACAAAAGAGGTCTATATGAAAGAAGGGACTTCTGACTTTCTGTGGACCTATATGTCTACAGAAGTATATTCTCCAGAACTGAGAGCAACATCTGCTAGCAGCTACTTCAGCAATTTAACTGATGCTTTTTGCCCTCCATTTGCGGAAGAACAATATCTGGTCTGTGATGCTATTCATAAGTTAGATTAAAATTTTAAAGGGCCCCTGCCTAGCAACGTCTTAAGGATTGGCAGCTTTATTATGGAAACCACATTAAACTGAGAGTTGCTTGCCATCATTTTCCCATTGACACTGAAGCACTCAAGAAGAACTTCAATGCAATGTAAAGGCATCCTGGATGCAGGAGTCCCTCCCACCTGCCAGTCCTTGGGGCATTGCAGGCAGCTATGTTCAGCACTTATGGCTGAATGGTAAAAAGAGGGATCTCATCTTCCCCTCTGTCATTTATGTAATCAAGATTAACCACATTTTCAGATTATTGGCCACTTCACTGCCTCTCCCCACTGGTAGTGAGGCAAATGAGTTGTTCTAGCAGAGGTATATGAAACTGCCTGGGCTGTGGATATAGAGTTAGAAAATAGGGAATGTGGTGAACTAATTTGTATAAGAGCTTTTCTCTCACCCAAGACTTCCTTTCTTTTGTACCCTCTGAAGAATGCTAGAAATTCTTCTAAATTGGTCGATTTACCAAAGTTTTGGATTTGGATTGAAGGGGTTTGGAAGGTCATTAGTGTATACTATGGGAAAAGGACCTGAATAATTAAGATTGTATTTGTGTAAATGTGTTTGCATTCATGTGGCCATTATTTGTGCATGGACTAAGGCCTGCACACATTCAGAAGAATATACATGGTCATTAATAAGTGAAGTCTTATCTGTATTTATGTGTGTGACTGAGCTTACGATGACTGCTTTCACACTACTTTTTTTGTGTTACTGTAAATAATAGGCATTTTCTACCTTTCAAAAAAAATTTTTTTAAAGATGTTACTTGAGGGAAAAAAGTCCAGAAAGAAAAAAAAATTAGAGACAAGGAATACTTGTAGAGAACATTAAAGCTTAGAGACAAACAAAGAAAAGGCCAAGAAATCAGAGTTGAGTTTGACATGATAGTTTTCTTTTTTTCATTTGTGCTTCTGTATGTCTTCCTTTTTTTTTTTCCTTGTGTTGGTTTTTTTGTCCTTCTTGTGTGATAAATTAAGGAGAAAGTGTCAAACAACTTAGAATATTTTGGCTTTTGTTGGTTTGATGCATAACTTTACTGCTGCTAAGATCTACCTCTTTGGCCTGTGAATAATATTTTTTTTTTGTCACAATGGCGTAGTTATAAGAATCAGATAGTTTTAAAGGATATTCAACCATCCTTTTTACTTACTTTTAATCAACTTGTTCTTCCAAACAAGGTATGGAATTGATAGCTGTTATTGATTGCTTGTAGCATTACCTAATCTTCACTAAATGTAGGAAGCTTTTCAGATTTAGAAAGGTGGCAGAAAATGTCTAGTAATGACGCTGCTGGGAATTGAAGCTCAATACCGTGGTCAGTATAAAAGTGATATAGCTATAAGAGGTATTTTATTATAAGCCCATTGTTTTTTATTAAATGCTCAAACTGGTGTAATTTACAGATACTTTGAAGTTGCTTATGTATTTACCAGTTGCTTCAGTATTTTGTTGGTTTGAATTTACACAAAGAAGAACTTTTATTAATGAGAGTGTGCTGGAACTTTGGAAAACTACAGAATGCAAGGAAAATAGTGGTGTAATAATGTAAAAAAAAAAAAAAAGAGAGATGTCATTTATGCTTTCAATACAAAGGGAAAATATAAGAAATCATTACTAAAACAGATATAAACGTGACCTTCACTATGGTTCAGTAATTATCCTAGTCCACGGTATGGTGTTTGTATCATGATTTCCCTTATTTCCTCTTTGTTTTCATTTTTATCTGGGTACTTCACTGGTGAGTAATAGCTAAAGGGAACCCATTATGCAAGGCGAGCATTCAGTTTGCAAGTGAATTTGCTTGTAGCTATTGCCACATTTGAACCTCACTAATGTATGTAAATTAAAAACTCTGGTATTCGGATCGCTCCTGTTTGAAATAAAAACAGAATCTGATCATTACAATCTGCAAGCCAGGTATTATCACTGGACTAGTGAGCCGCTGATGATAAATTGTACTGAATAGCTTGTGGATAGAATATTTTATCTCAGTTCTCTATCACACAGCACTGCATAAAATAAGAATGATTCATCAAGCATGAGAGCTGGTGGTTTATGAAATTCATTGCTCACGGCAAGTGTATTTTTTAAAATTCAAAAGACAAAGCAACTCACAAGGGTTATTTAGTAATCAGTGTGAATTACTTCTAGGTATAAGCCTTAGTGGAAAAAATTAAAAATACATTTGCTGTACAGGAAGCATTATTGCTGTAGGTGCTATAATTTAGCTGCTTCTCTTCTGTAGGGTTTTTCTCCATGTGTGTGTATGTGTGACCATTTTGGATTCCAATCCTCCTCCCCTTTATTTTTAAAAGTGAAACTGCATAATCAGTTGTAACAGGATTATTACATCGAACAAGTCTATTCTATGCTCTCAGCAGAAACATCTTCAGGGGCTTGTACACCTTAGGCTGCAGTGGATATTTTGTTTATTCAAAAAGACATGTAAAAGAAGAGCAATATAAAGTCATCTTTTTTTCCTTCAGATTTACAGTAAGAATGTTTCATTTCTTCTTGTGTATTGATGTCCCAAGGCAATGTTCCAAATGAAAAGATAATAACTTATGAAGAAGTGTCAAAAACTAATTAAGTTTTGTAACTTGTTTTTCCTTCACATAAAGTATATTTTTCATCACACTGTCCAGTCACATGCTGGGATTCTTGCTAACATCATCACATGCCAGTCACACCAAGTCTCAGTGGTTCTTCTCCTCCTGTCATTATTTTCAGCATCAATTAATTTTCTTCTGACCTCGCCTTTAGAAAATGTAGCAGGGAATTATCAGTGCATGCTTTGCACAGTCTATTTGGAAGGCATTAGGCCACTGTGTGTATTTGAAAATGGAGTAGGCCAAACATTATATTTTCTCACCTGCAGGGTTGCCTAGTAACCTGAATTAAGGATTTTCACCAAGCCTTCAAGACAAATAGAAAAACTGTAAAGCAGGTTGACCCAGGTGGGAGACTCAGACCCACTCATGTAGATTAGCATTTTGAGTGGAGAAATATAAAACACGGCTTCTCATTAACGTTTATTGTGGAAATAGTTTTTTGTAGTTAAAGCAGCCTATTTTCTCAGTAAGCGAAAAGAATGTGATGCATCATATTTCACTGTTGTTAAATTTGTGTTGTGAAGTGCACTTTGTTTTACTTTTTGACATATTATTTGCTTGCGGACTGTCAAAATTGAGCACTCAATAAAGGGATTGAGGAAACGTCTTTAAAACATGTAAATATATCTTTTAGTGTTCTGCTAAAAGCATGCACGCTCGCCTGTGTTGGGTAGCAATTCACGTAGATATGTTCAGCTTTCATTTAATCACTTCAAGGAACTAAATTCCTTGTTTAATGTATTGCCATTGAAAAGAAAGATTAGTGTACTTTAGAGGTGGGGGTCATTCTTTGTAACGCTATTACAGCTTTGTCCTTGACATGCAAGATTCCTCCAGAAAAGGAAGAGGTGGGGGGGCGGGGGGAGCTGGAAATTCTGCCTCAAAGGTACAAAGGAAAGAAGTAGCACAATTAGAATGTCGGCACATAGTGACAGTCCTCTGCAAATGATGGTGTCAGGCCACTGAGGGGCCGAGGGTGGCAGAAGTGACATTCACCCTAGCAAGATGGAAATAAATGCCCTGTTTGATAAAAGAAAACAGACAATTTATGTATACCCTGAAGAGTTAACAGCTAGTGAGCCATTCCTATGGGTCAAGTGCTGCATTTGCATTTTGATGGGATGTTATCAAGTAATTAATGCACCAGTCAGGATTTATTACCTCAGGAGTGAACTGAAAGGTTCATTACAAAATCGGTTTCACTTGAAGATAGGCATTTCCTCAGAGTTAGCTTTTGACATGTTGTTCCTAGCTCTCTCTGCCTGTGGCAGCAATGGTAGAAGGCCAGTGAGGTGAAATTCATTGCTTAATAAGGGCATTCACTTTGGGTATTCTTGTGATAATAAATGTATACATCAAGGCCGCACTGCCTTGTCAGTTTAATTGCTTCTTGTGCTCCTTAACAAGCCAATCTTAATCAGTCTGGACCATGTTATGAATAATTTAGGGATCAGCAGACTTCACGCTTAATAAGATATACTAGATTATAAAACTTAAGTGCACTGTTTATAGAAAGCATGCAAAACAATTTAAGTTTTTATTAGCAGCAAGGAAAAAAACCAAAACAAACCCAAACCCGAACCTAGTAGTAAGTTTTTCTAGCACTTGCAGTTCGTGAGCAACAGCTGTGCGTCTCCCTCCACTTCTGTCGAAGGGCCACAGTTTGGCCTTTCTGTCCCCCTAAGCCTCCACCAGACATAATGGGAAATTTGAGCAGGCCATGAGATTAACGCCCAGAATCTATGGCCAACCAGCAATTGTCATTTTAGAAAACATTCTTTTATCTTTTTAAAAGCAAAGCAGATTGTATTTTAAAACATTTTTCTGATGGACAAAAGTTATCTTTTTGTTAGTGGTGGTTGACTACCTACATGGATTTTAATGCAATTATTTAGATTTGAGGTTGGGATGCCTAACCTATGTCAACAATAGGATTTTTAAATGTTTTTCCTTTGTTTACTGATACAGGTGAAATGTAGGATAGACTGTAAAACACTCTTACATAAAATGTGAATTATTAAAGTAAAATATCTTTTTATTTGTTAAGGTAATACAGAAATACATTAAAAAGTAACAGAAATTGACTCCAGTCTCTCTGAGCCTATTATGATTCCTCCATCTAATAAGTAACGTTTGACTGAAAAGGAACATTTAACCTTTTTGTTTTAAAAGAATTTTCGCTCTCCATTTTACCTCAAAATTTGCAGGCTATAGTTGTCCACAGTAATGCATCATTCAGTTTATGACATCTAATAAAGGCCTACTGCAAGCATTAGAACCAGGTGCTTCAACAATTTTCCTGTTTACTTGTAGCTGCTTCTACTTATTCCCTTGTAGCCTAGATAGGAAAGAAAAAAAAAAAAAAAAAAAAGAAAAAAATCCCGACAACCTAACAAAACAAAAACCCGCAACATTTTTCATTATTTTCTTTTTTGTACCTTTCTGTTAAAGCCTTGACACATGCTGACAGCACTACGGTATCATTTGATGCCCGTGTAAACAATAGCTGCATGTGTGTCTGAACACAGAGTGTATTTATTAGTATAAATAGAGATGTAATTAAAGGCTATGCTTTCAGTCATTAGATAATGTATTAAAATAATGTTATTGTTCAAATACATTTATGAATCAGGAAGGTAGGTACCAGTAAATGAAAAACAACTTCAAACCTATTTCCCAACCTATAGCTGGACTATCATACTCCTTTGTTCTTGTGCAGGTTAATAGAGATTGAGGAGATGGGCAGAGGAAAAGCAGTGCAATTTTCTGCTATTTAAGCTTGGCGAAATGGCACTCTTCAGGAAGCAGCAAAAAGTATGAAAGCGTAATAGGCATTTTAAAAGTAGAAGTCCATATAGCTGCTTGAGGGATCCTCAGATTTAGGCATGCATAGAATCACGAATGAGATAATCAGCATTGTGAAATTGAAACCTGTCTGCTGCCTGCTGCTGTTCTTCCCTCTTTCAGTGGAGTGATTTGTAACACTCATCTTCTTCAGGCAAGGCAGCCTTCAAGATTATCCAGAACTGTCAATAGTAATTGCCAAAGTATTTTATTACCTACAGAAAATCAAAGGAATTTTATAACCAACAGTTATCAAGTTTCAATACACGGTATAAAGAGAGCAATTTTAGTTGGAATACAATCGTGTTTGGCTTGCTTTTATGTTCTTGAGACAATTCCTGTGCAACCAACTACAACATTCACTGTATTTAAGCTGGAGGCAAGAATATGCATGTGTACTTGTAGTTTAAAAAAAATTACATAATGCTTACAAGCTTCTGCAAGCAAGTGGATTTTAATTGCCGTACAAACTATGCCTTTGCTAATTACTTCTAAAAACAATGAGATTTCTATAAAACTCGAGATGACATTTTAGAATTCTGACAGTAGATATAAGTTTAACTGGGGCATTCTCTGTCGTGAGGTAAACAGCATGCCTGGAAATTAGAAAAACATGACACTGATTATAAAGTCTGAAAACATTAATGTTGCAGCTCTTATTATATTCTCTGCATATTATTGCTATGTGAACCACAGTTGTGATTGTCAGACATTCATTTAACACAATTCTGTTATGCTACAGGGTCATCCCGTGATTCAAAGCTTTTCAGCTGCTTGGCTTCTTACTGAGGCTATGCATGAATGAGGACTGCATCTTCTGTTCGACAGTGTTTTTCTGAGCCATGCACTTCACTTTCCTTCCCTGACACCAGGGAAAAGGAAAGTGTGACTGTCTAAATGTTTAGTGGGAGAAAATTCAGTTTCTATTTTTGACAGTGTATTTCCCCTCTAATTCATAATGTCAAGACTGCAGTGACATGACTATGTCTATGCATTCTTTTAAAAACAAATATACAAATTTACTTGTGAAAAATTAATTGGCAGGGGGAAATACCTCTTTTTAAGTTCCAAAACAGATGGGTGCACTTGTATTTTGAATCATGTGCGCAGGATTTTATTAATGACACCAAAAAGCAGATATCGTTTTTTACTGAAAGGCTGCACTGGAAGAGGAATAAGCCATGAAAAAATGTTATACTATTACAGCCATGAGGCCATGATTATAGCCTGAAAGAGTGCTCTCTTTTCAGCTGTGAAACTCCTTGCTCTTTCTATATAAGCTTTTGTTTTTTAAAAAAAAAGACCTGCTAATTGAATTATTAATTGTTGTTGAAAGGGTAAAGTACTTTACCAAGAACCTCCTTTCACAAGACTACAATATATGAAAAATTTAGCAAAATGGTAATTAGGGGAGAGGTTATTTATATACTATTAAAATGCTGATGTAATTATCAGAGAGTTATTCAATTACACCGGATAATAGACATTTTTAATGTAAGGAAGATGGCTAGCCTGCTGGAATTTTGCTAATATGAGGAACTTACACTGGATCCTGGGTTTTTTTTTCCCCTCTTATAATTTATACTAATTTGTTTGTATGGTACAGTGTGTGTGAAACATGCATTGATACGTTATTCCATCTAGTACTTCTGTATGGATTACAAAGGTGTATTTTATATATACATCAACCAGAATTCTGCAGATATTTAAGCACATCAGAAGAAACTGCACTAATTTTTCCCTTTTCCGGAGAACTTCTTTACCTCACCTGCACATCCTGAAAGGAGGAACAGTCAGGGCTAACACAGAGTTAATACAATAACATACTCACATTTCTTGTTTACTTTAAGCTGTGGGTTTGAACGGAATAATGACAGGACAAGTTGATGTTTGCATTTTTCAGGGCCTGGAACTTGGTATTTGAAGTAGATGAGTGCAAATGCTACTCCCTTTATCCCCTGGTTGTCTTAGTACAATATTGTCCCACTGATAAATCTGGAATTGGCAAAAGCTGTAACTAAGTGTGTAGCATGGGTATTTTGTCACTCTCTGTACATATTTAAAGTATTTTTCTTTTTGTTTTATTCATTTTAGTTTAGACTTTGTCACTCAGGGTGTGTGTTTACTTTAAGCATTTTAGAAGTCTCATTAATTTTGTTATTAAAAGCAAGGGATATCAATAATACAGAGGGAGGATATACCATATTACTACAGATACTGAATAGCTCAAGAAATGACTAGTGATAATTTTTTTAATCAGATCGTGGAGACTGTCATAATGTAATGGTGTTATGGACATGCAGCTGTAATACCATTTTCTCAGAAGAGGAATGAATTGTCTCTGATTCTAAGCTGATTGTAGTATTGGCATTCAGAGATTCAGAGCATAGGAACAAAAGAATCTGTCTGTGCAAAGCTGTACTGCAACTCATATTAATCTACAATGTCTGGCAGTAAAATCAAATCTTTTTTAAATGTTCTTTTTCCTTCAAAAAATCCAGAATGCAAGTTGTTGGAAGTTTTAAAACAGGAGGGAAATGCAGAACAAGATATTTTTGATTGTAGTTCAGATATGGTTTTCTGTTAGGACACAGAATCTGACAATATTAGCACAGTAGCACAACTCAAATTTAGTGGAGCTAGTCTTAATTTTCACTAATTTGAATGAGAAAACTGTAATAGTCACTCATTACTATAGAGAAAAAAATTGCATTTCTTTCTTAAATCTTTGTTTGTTTAAACCTTGTACGGTTACATTTAATATTGGATTAGGTAGGGTAAGAGTTTACTGAGAAATTGCGCAGCTGTATTTATATAGAGCTGTACCTGATTCCCACCTCCTGTAGTGTGAGCAGTGGTAAGTGAACTGTTTCTGTGTTGTTCACTCACTCTGTCAGATCGAAACTCGGCTCAATAGCATTAAACTAGCTCCCATTTGAAAGATTTGTCTTACAAAACCCTGAAAACTACTCTGAACATGCATACATTGATTTTGTTGCTGGAATCTCCTGAGCTTTGATGAAAAGGAGACTCCACATGCAGGTGAAAGAGGGTTTACCTCTTCAATATTAAAAAGAGAAGATTAAGGATTTTTGTTCAACTAAGGCTGAACTAATCAGTGGCATGCGAGGGTAAGAGGCTTGGCCTCACGCCTATAGTACGATAATGTTATTTTCTTTAGTTGAACAACAAGTTCAGATTTCTCCAGTAGCTGCTTCTGAGTAACTGTCTACCATTATTCCCATTTGCACAGCTAAATGAATATCCTGGCAGGCAGGAGTAGAGGTTTTTATTTTTGTCACAGAGAGGGAGGTATTAGTCATGTTCATTATAGGAAATTTGCTAAAATTTTGTCCTGGAAAAGACGCAATTCTTATATCAATTCACAGAACAACATCTATATGATACTATTCTAAATGCTGAGCAGTTTGGTATTCATGGACGGAGATAAGGCATTTTTTCATAATCAGAAGTTTGGTTTTGTTCCATTTAGTTCTATTAAAGCACCAAAAAAATGGAGATGAGCGACTTTCACAAACTAAAGAAAAAAAAATGTTAATTTAGGCTTGCAAGTTCAAGAACCTTTCTTTTTTTGTCCTTGCTAAAGATATATTCTGCATAGTACTTGCTGTTATCATAGCACATGCCACTATGGGAATTTTTGTGGAAGAAGAGTAGGGTATCTTTAATTTGCATTTGTAATCACCAAAAGAGAATGTCATCATAATGTAATGCACAGCATCCTAGGGAAAACAATAATTTTTCACCTTCTACTGTCTAATATGGCTTTCTCTTGTATTTACCTGTGAGAATTAAGATGGCATAAGCATTGCTTAAAATTGTGGCATCAAGTAAGGCTTTGGGAGATACAGAGGGAGAAGACAGTAATTGTTTAAATGAACTAGCCATGCTGTAAGATATCATAGCATGTTACAAATATATCCTACCTTAAGTCTTATCAGCCATGCTTTTGAACTGTAATAAGAAATATAATAACAAAACTGAAATGAATGCTAGAGAGACAGATAAAACTAGATAAGATGTTTTCAGAAATTAGATAACATTTATTTTTTGTTATTTATAAGAATCACTTGTTTTGCCTCTTAGGCATATGTTGGTTGCATTTTCACACAGTGTGGTTCTTCTTCAGCAGATCTGCTCCCCTGCCATTGTTAAACTGAAGTCGCACTCCAGGAGTCTATGGAAGTTCAAATAAAAGAGAGAGTAGTTTCTTAACCATATCTCATAGTATTTAAACTAATGATGACTCATCTGGAAGACTAGTTCTTGGTGGTGACTTAGCCTTACTTCAGTCTGAACATAGAGCAGAGAGGACAAGAAAAACAAGCTCTGAAATAATTCATGGAACTAGAGGATTATTCACAATGCAATTGTGAATAATCTTCAAATCCTCCTATAATAATAATGTGTAAATACTGCTTAGTAAATTTGAGATAAAAGTCAAATGTATTTAATGACTGTATATATTCTTAAAAGTATTTAATGCTTTTATTGACAGAGAAATATTTATTTTACTGCAACATTTCCAGTTTGCTTGACTTAAAAGACTCAGTAGCACACCTACAGCGGTTCTGAATTGAGGAACTTAAAAATGGTGATGATGAATTTAGGCCAGCTGCAATTTAAAAGAAGGTTGCTGACATTTTAGAATTACATGATTCTGTTGGAATTCATTTAATACTCTAATTCTGTTAGAGCAATAAACATAAGTTGTAAGGGTAGAAGCTGAACCAGTAGCATAGTTTTTCCTAAGCCAAGCCATAAAGGTGCCTCTTCACCTTTGATGTGATAAGGAAGTGTTAAATCAAAGTGAATCCTTTTTCTGCATCTTGGGACAGAATACTGCTCAAGCCAATTGTTACTATTCCTGAGTGTTTTAGACAGTGAACCATGCATCTCTCTCTGCACATCAGAGAAGATTGTAGCAGTCATTGTGCCACCTGCTATCACTTAATTAGTATAATCATCTAATTTCTAGTTGGAAATAGTGGCATTGTGCACTTTTTAGTAATTGTAACTGTCATAATAAATTCCAAATTATGTTACACTCACATGATGTGATTTAGAAATTTTAGGAGGCTGTATTTGCTTTACATCTGCACACTGGTCTTTCTGATCTTGACTCTCACCCAGCAGCAAAAGTCCATAACTAGTTCTCTCTGTTATTATGATCCTAAAGATATCACTGGTTCATATAATAACTCTGCAAATGAGCCTTTGGTAAGTATGACTTAACCTTTATTGGACAGAGAAAAGAATAAATAATGGAAACAACAACTCATTATAATGTAAAACACACCCAGGCTTCAAAGAATTTCATCTGGTTTGTTAGCAACATATTTTTTTTTAAAAATAGAATGTTGGTGATCACATGTGCAAGTTGGATTTTATGTACATTGTGTTTGTGATTCGCAGTGTAAGGAATAATCTCAGTTGATCAGAATAGGTCTTAATGTTTAAACATTACTATATTGCAGCATTTTTTTGCTCCTGGAGATCGCATCACAGCAAATGAATAGGTAATAAATGAGTCAGTTTGAGGCACCTTCATTTCACTGGACGGTTCTGGACTATGAGGCTTCAAAAACAGAAAGAGAGAGAAAAAGAGAGAAATAGGCGATGACATGAAAAGACCTAGGCAAACCTGAGCCACCGTCAGAGCTAACCCTCCCCCATGCCCAATAATACTGTCTGGCTAAGCAAAGCACTGCCACATATATATCAGACAAGGTTATTACCACTCTGCTTTGTAAACATGCTATGCCTCCTGGACATCTTCTATTTTTATTTCATTTTTGTGTTATATCTTATATGTAAATCTAGGCTGGCGAGAGTCAGGAGGCATTCATAGCATTGGGCCAAATTCATTCCAGGTGCAGTTCCAGGTCTGTTGACTTCAATGAAATTACACCTGGGATGAATTTGGTCTATTATTAACTGTAGAGATTACATGTCCAGCTTCCATAGTATGCTAAAATACCCAGAATACATATAAATAATGAAGTATGTAATTACAGTCCTGGTTTTAATTTGTGTTCCTAAATGTACTGATGCTTTTGCACATGTTTATAGTTAGCGCTTTTCTATTGTAGTATATTTTTGTTTAGAGCAAATATATTTGAGTTTTGCTTTAAAACAGAGATACATACTTAATGTTTACTTTCAAACGTCTCAATAAGTCTTTTGAAATCCATATTATAATTTTAAATTATATTGCTCTTAAATATAATACATATATACCTATATAAATATAGATATAAATATAGATATATATAAACATATACAGGGCATCGTGATACTGCCATTTAAAAACATTCTGCAAACAATGAGCTTAAGTTATTATGGATTATATGTTAATCAATACACACAAATAGGTGATCTTGTCAGAGTTGACAGGAGCCAATAGAACCGTTACCTATCAATATTAAAGATTTCATTCATTTGTATGTTTCCTGTCTCAAACAGTATGTCACAGCTCCATTGACAGGAATTTGTGCCTGACCAAAACCAAAAGCAAGGCAGTATTTAAATGGGCTCTTCCTTCATTAGGAGACATAAAAAGCATAAGTATGACTTACCTCTGCATACATCTTCTAGTTCCACTCACCTCCCCGTATCATTTTGTACATTCTTGCATCTTTCAGTATTACACACTGTGAAGACCTAGTAAGCGAGTTAAAGTCCGATGACGCTAACGAATCCCAGCGCAAATGACTGAATCAATAGGAAACCAGCCACTGCTGTTTAAGTGTATCGATAAATGTACCTTTATTTTCTCTTGAATGGATAAGTGTCGCAGTTAAGAGTCCTATGGATCTCTTAATTGAAAGTTAATTTTAAATCAATAAAGAGAGTCATTTAAATATTGATTAGTCCTTTCTACACGAATTGTTAGCTGATTTTTTTTTTTTGAAACAACTTTGTTTAAATGCAATCAATAGCCCACAATCAGTGCGTTCCATAAAAAATTGACAGATGTTCCCAAAATGCCTGCTAGGCATAATCTTATCTGTTTACATATGTAGCATAGGTATTTCAATCCATTTCAAATGTACCTAGGTATCTATGGCAGAAATGTGCTTTCCTGAAATAGCAAACTGCACTATTAAAACACATTCTTCCCCTTGTTTTTCATAAAGGTAGTTTAAAATTAAAAAGAAAGGGTTCTTGGATTTCCTTTGATTCTACAAGTAATGTTCCTATTGTTTTATTAATGCAGGCAGACTGCAAAAGAAAAACGCCTTTGTTTTGCACATAGGGGAAAGAGATACAGGTGCATGTGTACTCTGGAATTTGTGTCATAATCCATCAGCTATGTTATTATATGCAAAATGATACTTAGCTTTTAATTGTATAGAAATTTCTGTACACATTGTGTATGCATGTTGAACAGTAATAATTTTTAGCTTTATTTCTTGGAAGTTGTTTCTCTTTCTCCACAGCAGCACATAGCAAGACAATTTCATTTCAATTTGACAAAGCACACAGTTAAGTTAAAAGGATACAAATTTCATTTCATGAGATTTCACTGAGATTAACCTAATAAAATAAACTTAGCTACATGTGGCTTTCAACATTTCAGCAAATATGACACTCTTCTAACATGCCTTCCCACAACACTTCCAGTAATTTTCTTGTAGTGGCCTGCTATGATTTAGTTTGTCACAAACAGTGCTGAAGTCGAACCAGACATTTTGGTGCAAGCAGTATGAATTGCATTTTTTTCATGTACCCTCTAATTAATTATAATGTCATACTTTGATGTACACACCTCTGAAGTCCTGAAGATGTCCTGTATTATCATTTTCCTTATTTTTAAATTTTCAAATCCAGTGCCTTTTAAGGAAGGCTTGACCTTCTAATTAATTAAGCCCTTTTTGAAGTATGAGAGCATAAAGTTAATTATAACAAATCACAAAATTATATATATACAATTTTTTCAAAATTAACATTTTTATTTTCAGTGATCTGACTTAAATATAAAATAAAATTGACTGATACTTATTTTGACTGACATTTGACTGAAGAGTATTACCATAATAATATTTCCTTTCTAAGTGACAAATTAAAAATTAAGTCCCATAATTAAAACTGTTTATGACACATAGTAATTTATGGCAGAAAATAAAAAAACTTTTTTTTTTTTAAGAGTACTATCTAAGGAGAATAGGGGTTTCTTGGAGGGAAAAAAATCCGACATGCAATATAATTTACTCTGTTTTTGCTATTAATACAAATGCTTCCTGCTGTTCTGAAAATCCACTATTTCTTAATCCAGCATTATTGTCCTCCTAATGCAGCATTTCAAACCCATTTTGCTCTATTTTCTGTTAGAAAAGCCATATTAAAAGGGAAGATTAAAAAGAAACAGCCAGGTATCATTGGTTCATATGCAGATGCGTTCAGCACGTGAGGATGCTGTTTCTAGGACCAGCCGTAAGATGTGACTGATAGATCTTATTTGTCTGATAGAGTTGACCAGGGAAATAGAGCTACAGCTGGTTACTTCATTAGGTCCTCTCATTGATTGAACCCTGCTGAAGTGATGCAGCAGGCTCCTGAGATAACTGCTGGTAATAGAACAAAATGAATTCTTATCACAGAGATTGGAAAGGCCATTAACCCTGGCCTCCAATGCTTTTCAGAGGTCACAGACAGGAAGCCAAGCGGTGACTGGGAAAACTGTTTTCTGTCCAACTACAGGTCATGTTAGAGGGGGTCTGTGACTTTTTTACCCTTCGGCTTCTGTACAGATGAAACTGTTACACTGGCAGATGTTAATAATCAGCTGTAAATAAATATTGGAAGCAGAAGAAGAAAAATGAGAAAGCATGAGAATTTTTTTCAATAAATATTTAATAAAAGAGCAATTGTTTCTGTGATATTTACTGCCAGTTCTGCTGTTGATTTTTGCCTAATACTTTCCCATATAAATTGAAAGAAGAAATATGTAGAGGCACTTAAAAAAAGAAATTTAATATGGTTTTATATAAAAATACCTTTCCTTCCTTCCTTCAAAGATGAGGATTATAATTGCCTGCTGCCTGCCTGCTTGCCTTATTCAGCAAGCCTATCACCAGTTCATCTGTGAATTAGTGCAGGGCGCTGTTTGCCTTTCACCTGGTTGAGAAGGGTATATATCTAAGTAACAGTCCTATAATTTACATTTAATGCAACCTTTCAATTGACCAAGAGCCCACAACCTAAGCCCCCATCTCACAGCTGAGGACTTTCCCACATTTGTCAAGTCAGTGCCACTCCAGCATCAGCCAGGAGAAATCATCCATTTAGAGCCTGGAGCTGCACATGACAGTTTTCCTACTGCTTGTGAGAAATCCAGCCATGGCAGAGGTAGCTTTGTGTTTTGCTTGTTTGACTCTTGCTTTGAGCAGCAATGTCTTATTATACACATGGATTAAGAAAATATAGTGGGATGCATCTTATAAAATAAAATGGAACATTTTCTCTTTATTACTGACATATATAAGGCATTGCAGAGATGTGTTGTAGGTTGATTTTAGCAGTATGTTGGTGGCTTCTATCCTTGTGATTGTGATTTAATTTCAGTGTCTGTGGTCATGTGGTATTCTCTGCTGGAGCCAATCTTTCACAAGGAGCAAGTTCATTTAAATGTAAATGGGGTCCTGTGGATGGAAAAAAATACATACTGCATGTCTTCAGCGACCCACCCAAGCATTTGGTTTGGCCTTCCATGCATAAATAATAACAAGAAGGTATGCTGTCATTGCCTTGCTTTAAACACCAGAAGTGGTTTGGCACAGCAAAAACCTCAAGCACTAAAAAGAGATTGGTTTGGATAAACTCACAGTTCAGATCCCCATCCTGATTAAACAGTGTAAAAAAAAAAAAAGTAAGAGAGAGAGAGTTACAGAGTTATTTTGAGGAGTTGTGAATTACAGGAACAGCTGAAAACCAACTCAGGCTAAGAACATACCATATCTAAAAATACTCTGAAGTAACAGAAAGCTTGTCATTTTGTTAACTTGAATGGATTTTTTCTCTTAATTGTTTGTAGCAATTTGCAAGAGTGGGATGTGAATGTGGTATAAGTGGCAATATAATTGGCATTAATTTAGCATAAAAATGCAAACCTACATTTTCTAAGTAGTTACCTTCCCTTTCACTAAAACATGGAAATATATTACGTAACTCTAAAGTATGTGTGGCTTTTTTCAAGGTGTTATTAAATATGATAAAATGGAAATCTTTTTCGTTATTACTGTTGTGTATGAGATGTGAATGATTGCATACCTTCTTTTTATCAAAATCTTGTGGCATATATATTTTCACACTGCTAAACTTATTTGTTGTCTTCTCATAGAAATACTCCAGGTGTATTTCAACAGAACTGAAAAGTCTCCCTTAGAAATTCCTTTTCCCACCAAGCAAAATTATAAACAGCTTTTCATCCGTGTGGATGAATAGATATATTTTCCAAATTATTTCATTAAGTGCACACTTTTATTTATCTCATTTATTAAGAATGTTATGTTCTGTTGCAGATGTTTCATGGCATGACACATGGGCCTGGAATCTCATTGTGTGATACCTTTGGTGAAACTCATTTGTGAAACATCCAAACTTCCAGTTAGCTGTGCTTTGCACTAGGAACTTAGCAAAATGTTGACTTTGTTCCAGAGCTGTAATAAAGGACTGGTATTTACTGTTTTCAGAGATTTCTGAAGAATATTTGATAAGCTTTTATCTTCTTTTTTATGAAGTGGCCTCATAAAGAGCTAGATTTAAGCACTACAAGATTTGCTATCCAGGGTAAGAAACAGATATTAGTGCTTGTGTTACTCAACTATATTAGGTGTAGCTGTGAATCAAATAATTTTATTCTGGCGGCTTCAAAACACAAAATATTCATCTGTTGGTTCCTCTTCTTTTATTTTATTGACCTGGTTAAGTAACAATAATCCAAATTGTATGTTTAGTTTTCCTAAAGATTCTAGTGAAATAAATGTGTTATAGATACATAGTGGCTGAACTAATGTGTTTTTCTATCTGACATATTATTCACCATTGGGGGATATACATGTCGTGCTGTTTTTCATTATTTGGTTTCATTCCATATAGACTGATTTCCACAGAACCTCTTAAGGCTTATAAGTATATTGCTGATAATCCTGTATTGTTAGAGTTTTTTAATAAAAAAAAAGTCAAGTACTGTCATGAGAAATCAGAGGTAGAGGTGTTTCCAACCTACTTCTCCTATCTGGTGGCACACATGATATCTGAAAAGCAATGTTATTGGTTGCAATGTGGGCAGTATGGGATTGGTTTCCTGTTTAGAATGAGTTAAATTGTTTTCCCAAGTGCTTTTTGTTTAAGCTTGTGATTTTCAAGATGTACAAAATTATTGGAGAGAGAAGTCCGCCTCCTAATTCACTAGTCTAAAGGAACAGACTTGAGAAAGCAGTGCAAATGTCAAGCACTTCATGAGAGAGAGAGAAAATCCTATTGTGGGTGGTGCTAATCTAGGAACATTTGCAGAAGTGGCATAGCAATCATCATATAGAAAATAATCTAAAAACCATTGACAGACTTAAAGCATTTACTGTATTTTAGGAAAATATTAGGTTTCTTACCTAAAGATAAGCTTTGGCAGAGAGAGTATCACCACACTGATTAATTTTAAGAAAAGTTAAAATTAGAAAGGCCTTTGAATAAGGCCTTTAGAAAGAAGGATCTCTGAAACTGAGTTAATGTGGCTCTACCAAAACAGAAGTATATAATTTCATGGATACTGTGAAAATTATGAGCATCCTTAATTTAGTCACTTGTTTAGAAAAAAAAAGTAATGGGATACCCATTACATGATTGGAAAGACACTTAAAAATGGGCAAAAAATAGATATTCAGCCTGTGCTCAGAAAGGACAAAGGGAAAGCCTTTCCCTAGAAAGTTGATCATATAATTTTTAATGCAAATAGTTAACTACCAAAGATGGCATCTTCCTGTAACATAAGTATTACTGTGCATATCCTGCAGCGAGATATCTGACTAAAGCACCTCAAGGGCAAAAGAAACCTGATTTCTCACAGGTGCCAAAGAATCTGTTTACAGCCAGCTTGCTAGAAAGGAATGAAGTTCACTTGGCTTGCAATCGTTTTCAGTTTTGGAGGTAATACATGTGAAACTTCCTGAGGTCTAAATGTGAAAGCATAAAACCATAAATATGGTGGAATGATAGGATTAATGGTGTCTGGCCCAGGTCAGGAGACAGGGTTCAAGTTCCTAACTCTGTCTGTGGCTTTCAAGATGAGGAGATGGCTTTGGGTTTAAGTCAGTGTTTCTGGAAATTAAGAATTAGGTATCAGCTTCTCCAAAAACTGACGCAAACACAGGTGCTACTGTTTTCCTGTTGCATTGAAGGTACATCCCATGATATTTTTCTAGACCCTACAATAACAGATGGAATTTCTGGTTTTGTTTTCTTGCATTTGTAGGCTGTGATAAATGTTACATATTTTTTTGCTGTCCATGTCCAATTTAATCAATATTACAAGTGTTCCCATGTGTTAGGCGGAACGGTGGCAATAAAGTGAAATTTCCACAGCTTTTACCCATTGAAATTCTCGGAGGGCAAGATTCTTATAAACTTCATTTTGCTTCCTCTGTAATAGACTGAATAGCTCCATTCAGGAAGAAAGTCTGATATGCTTTCTCATTTTCAAAATGTAGATAGTAAACCAAGGTTTATTCTCCTTCCAGCTCTTTAAGAACTTTTAACTTTTTAATTTTCTTTTACCATGAGTGTTAACAAATGTACTTGTCTCCAGAATCGCACTTATGTCCCAGTGTGACTCTGTATTTGAAAATGGGGGAATTAACTGAGGTAAATTCCAGACATTCCCCAAATTTTTGAAACTAGTGTAATTTAGGTCAGCTTAAGGCTGTTTGGAATATCTTATTCTACAGGAATAAGGAATTATTAATGTCTACTTTGAATGAACCAGCTACAGTGGCGCTGTGCCACTGGGCATCCTTTTCATTTTAGGGCTTTCCTCCCAGCCATTTAAACTATCTTTTAGGGATAATGAAGCAATGAAACAGTGATAAACAACCTAAGATCTGGTCTTCAGTCACAGAGTTCATTATAGTAGTTTAGAACTTTTGTTGTGTGCTTCTTGTTGTTTTGGTGTCCTCTCTTACAAAGAATTACTATATTGTCTTCTTTCTTGTACAATGCATCATTTGGGTTCAGCAATCACTAGCAGAGTTCTACTTCATTCTTCATGACTGATTATTTGTCTTATTAAATTCCCCCCTAACAAAGAAAAGTCATGAAACTCTGTAATTGAAAGAGATAGTGGAATGTTCACAGTTCTTAGAGGATGTACCACCAGTTCTAGCCTTTATTTATATGAAATTATCATTTCTGTTGCTATTATGCTCTTTCAGTGAGAAATAAACAAACAGTAGGAGGAATATTAAATAAGGGGTTTAGGAAAATTAGGTTAGATGAAGAAACGATAAAAAAAGATTCAACACAATTCAAATGAAACAGCAGGGTACTAAATGATACTGTACATCTATAAAACTGTGTCTGTTGATTCACTGTTACTTGGTAGGCCAACTGTTTTCATTTTATGTACCATAAAATTATTGTAATTGCATTTATGCTTAAGCGAGGGTGGGGACACTTTAAAATGGAACAGGCTGTGTACTGTTTTCTTAATCATATGAGCCCTAGAATAATTATCAAACAGTGTTTTCCACAGAGTTGATCTATAATTCATCTGAGGAAGAAAACATCTTCCCAATAAAAGATTTTTTTGTCCTCAATTTTTCAAAGGTTTCTTTTATTATTATCATTAACCCAATTATCAAATTTCACAACTTCTTCATTTCTCAACTTCTTTTTTCATATGCTTATAGCTGGAGGGAAAAAACATAGGTGGAGACATTCAGTAAAAAGGTTTTTACAAGGCTTACAGTTATTCTAAGTTACAGCCAAGGGAATTTAATTGGGGGAAAGTTTTTGGAGGGTAGCTTGTATTTTTTGACAGTTTGTAATATTTTCAATTCTTTAACTCAGCAGTCATGAGACTGCATTTAAATGCCTGAATTTATAAAGAAGTCAAACTTGAATTATATGTGAATAGATTACCTGGACTGTGGCTCAACCAGAGCCTGTCTGCTGCCCACACCACTGGCTGCAGCCCATAGTTACAGAATACATGACACAAAATAAATATTGCTCTACCAGGTCTGCTCTACCCACTGCAATTTCATGCCATTCCTATTTTAAAGGAGAAAGTAAGTGAATTACTTCAAAAGTGAATGGACTAAAAGTGTTCTTTTAGTGTAGTTTACACATGGTTTTGCTTTATTTAAGTAACCCCACCCCTGTAGTACCCTGGATAATTGTGACTTGATTATAACATATTTGGGTTGGAGCTTTAAGCTTTCTTGAAGCTTCAGCCTTAAGAAATGGTGGTGTTGTTTAAATTGTTTCTTCTTCTTCTGTTTTCCCCACAACTATGACATTATCTTATTCAGCTTTGTTGTCAAGTGATAGTTCATGTTCTTGCATAACTCTTAAGGTGAGATTGTGAGTATAGCACCTGTCATGAAACTTTCCATAAAAGTTCCCAAAGTCCAAAAGCTGACCACTCTTTCTTCCATGTTGGCAGAAGTAACACACATCTATAACTCAGCTTGCAGAAGCACCCTGCTTGACTTTCATGGCTAGAGGCTAAGCAGTCAGTCTTGGCTTCCAGTAGTGAGCCATTCCTGGGCTATGAGGGAATGAATGACAGCAGTAGGTCTGAAAAATTTTCTATTTTGAATCAAGCAATACACATGAAATATGTCTTACCTAAAGATTTATCAGCAACTGCTTCTGGAAGCAATTCATTGAAAGCTGCTGAACCTGCATGTTGTCTTTGAAGTATTTAGCAATTTTGGTTTCACCTCTGATTTTTTTTTCTGTTAGAAACTAAAGTCTGAATTCAAACTTAGTTATGCTGTTTTTATTGTACTCTCAAGTGATATTTCTTATGTGATTTTCAATGAGTAACTAACTTGAGAGGAAGAAGATCTAGTTGAATCAGATTCCTTTTTCAGCTTCTTTCTTTCTCTTAAATGTATGATAGCTATTTTTCAGAAAGAGCTGAAATACATTCTGTGTGCCCAAATGGACCTTCAGACCAATCCTGTTTCTATTTTATTTGGAAAGGCAGGATGTATGGGCTTGTCATAGCTCATACAATGCTGTTGGAATAGTATTTTCTTTCTATTTCGAAAGTTGACATAAAATTTCTTAGTTAAATAAAGGTAAAAATTATTTTTGTTACACTGATGTCTGAATTTCCTTATTCAAGAGATGCAAAACAGTTTTACTTAACCCTGTTACTGATGAAATGTAAGTGTTCAACAAGTAAAAAGTTGCACACTTCTAAATCCTTGTGTTCTCAATTTCTGTTGAAGTCAGCTTGTCAATTGATTCTTCTTTCTCTGTGTATATATATATGCATGTGTGTATATATATATATATATGAGCAAAATAATTTAACTTTTTAATGGCATTCCACTCTGTGTTGACTTTGTGAGATGGTATCCAAAAGCAGCATGCTGTACTTGAATGCATAGATCTGGAAATGGGCACAAGCCACGCAATCAGTTTGAGCTTAGTGTCCTGCCAGGCCGACATCTTCTGAAGAAGATGTCACAGAAAAGTGCATATGGTCCCTCGTAGCCATCAACTAAAACATGGCATTTCTTAGTCTGACAAATTGTGTGCTACACATGGGGGAATGAGTGAGGAATGTCGCATTCACATGCAGTTCAGAACAGATATTAACTCAGAAAAGCCTCGGATGAAGAGTCTCTTCCTAGTTCCTCATCATTTGAGAATATAACAAGTGTGTTTATCTGTGCTGGTCTTGACTAATCAAGTATGCTGGGCTAACCAGATGCAAAAGCTTTCACAAAGCATCTAGATAAATGCAAATGACAAGCTGATGACTAATTCCTGCCCAAATAGTGTTCATATGAAATCATTTCATCTCCATAACAAATTCTGAGGAGAAAGCCCGTATATCGTCCCTCTCCATTCTCCAACCTATGCTTGGGGAACAGAGGCTGTTACAAATAAATAGGCAAACAAAATCTTGAATCCAGTTTCTGTAGTGAGTTGAACTGGAGAACTGGTTCTTCAACATAAAATACATTTGAAAAGGTTCCATGAGTGGCAAATGAATAAATATGTTGTACATATAGGAAAGAAAGAGAATATCTGACCAAGCTTCTTTGGGATACTAAAGGGAGTATATCTCAAAAAAAAAAAAGGTGTTTAGGCAGAAGATTGTGGTCCCTCCAGGAGTTGCTTCATCTTGCATCTTCACACAGTTATCTGAAATGCTTTTCCTGTCTTTCATGTCCCTAGATCATCAAATCTGACTCTCTGTCAGCAACTAAAGACAGGACTGTGCCTATAAACCACTTGTTTAATTTTCACAGCATTTATTTAAAAAAAAAAAAAAAAGATTAAGAGAAGTAAAAAAACCAAACTCAAGCTCTTTTACCCGTATCTAAAAAGGATCTCAACATTGAATGGTCAGATGCTGTATAAGACTAAAAATAAAAGTCTTTAAAGATGCATGGATTAACTATACAGTAAGCGGCAAAATCTATTTTATTTTTTTATGAAGGTGCCTAAATTAATCTTGCTCTTATAATAAGAAACTTCATAGGGCTTTTTTTTCTCCTTATTTTGAAAGTTATGTGCTGTTTGCTTCACATCATGTTCCACTTTTCAAGTGAAATACTACTATAAACAAGTGGCTGTTATAATCCCCAGACCTCAAAGCCCAGCACACATGGTTTTGTGAACACATGATTTGAAATGAGGGGAACTTTCTCAATGTATTTGCAGGTTAGTGTGTATGGAGGATATATATTTTATGAGGACTATAAAATCTGCTTAAAGGCCAGGTGTTGACCATCTATTTTGTATCGGTAAAAATCCTCTGTGCCCAATGTGTGGGCTAATTTCTCTGACACTGTGTAGATTCCCAAAACTGCTTAACTTTCAGTCCATGGTGCTGAGATTAACAGTGAGCACTTCTAGAAATCAAATGTTGCGTGTTCACTTTAGCCCGGTTCTCTGTAGTGTGACCTCTGAAAAACTGAACTTCTTTGAATACCATTATGAAGCAAAGCAAATCTATGCCAATACTTCAAAAAGTCCATATATTTGTTCTTTCTATTCTTCAGCTTAGTGATAACTGTGGAGATAATTTATGCTCAGGTGATTAGAACATCTTGTTTTGAAAAGAAAACAGTAATTTTCACAAACGTAGCACATCTACCCAATTGTAATTGTGTGTCATCTTTACTTGTCTCTTTCCATCAAAGGGAAGTTACAGTATTTCTTGTAATTACAAAATGTATGAGTTGATTATTATGTCTGAAAGCAGTGTTTGCCAACTCTAATAAAATGATTAAGTTTTATTAATATTAATATTTATTAATATTAGCACAATTATCTACCTCTATATAGAATAAAAACTGTACACTCACTATCATATTTGCCAACTACAGTCACTGTGCTGTTCCTAAATTCCTAAGTCCTGTTCCTAAATGCTATTCTTAAATTAGCTAAGTTAGGCCCAACATAGTAAAGTAAATCAGTAAAATGTTACACTTAGAAGTTTTATTCACATCATCCCTGTGAACTTCAGCCTGCTTTGTGTGGGAAAATCCTTGTGCATAGAGTGTGAAGGAAAATAATGCAGTATGTTGAAGACAACCAAAGAACTTGCTTCCATATCTCTTTTTGCTGTAGAGTTCCTGGTTTTTTTATCCTAAGCAGGTCACCTTACCCAGACATTTCAAAGGACTTCACTAACTGTGTGGCCTTCATTTTCTAAGTGCTTGATTGGAGGCTGTACAATAGTGTTAAACAAGTGCTGAACACACAGAGCTCCAAATGAAAGCAATCAGTGCTCTACTTTGAGCATATTAAGTGCTCTATAGTGTTACGTACTTTGAAAAAATAGGTTCTATCTGTATCAAACTGGTTTCTCCAAGTTAGATTTTTTTAACCTCAATTTCTGTATACCTTCCCTTTCTGAAATTGTAGAATTACATACTCATCTCTTAGGACATAATGAATATAAATTCATTAATGTTTGTGCAGCAATAAAAAGTCGGTAATGAAATGAATAATTTGACTTTCAGAATGGGTTGAAGAGATGTAGTAAATAGAACCTGGGGTTCCATGTTAAAGTGTGAGAAAGAAACAAAATCCTGAATAGCTTTTCACAAAATAAGTATTAATGAAGTGCAGTGAATAAGGCAAGAGGTTTTGCCATAAGGTAGAGCTTGATCAGGGTATTAAAGATTATGTCACAAAGGAAGAATCTTGTATTTTTTAAGATATTAAAGTATTTTACTTTTGTGATATTTTATTGATAGTTCTAAAAACATAAGGAGGGGTATTTGCATCTATAATCCCATAGCTATTTTTTGAATACTTAAACTAGGACCAAAAAAAAAAGATGACCATGTAGTGCTGTACTGAAAGTCATATGAAACATCAGTGGGTTTGAATTTGCTGTACGAGCCCCTCTACTAGAGCTAGTGATCCAGCTGACAGTTACAGAACATTTTTGTCTGCTCTGTGGATAGGCAGTGGTGAAGGATAGTGCAGTAAGCCAGAAGAAGAATTGTAACACCAAAAAATCAGGGGTTTGATATTGGGCAGTAGGGGACACCATGTTTTACTAAATTAAGTTTACAGTTTCTTTAACAAATTAATCACTGTCTTCACCTATTATTTTCTCTGTGAGTTTTTGCACTTTTGGTCCCAGCCGACTCTATTTCCCAAAGTCCAGTTTGGTTCAAGAATTTGGTGTGCGGCTGATTTTAGTCCTCTTCTCCTGCTTTCTATTTCTCATTTGATCCTAATTTTCACCTCAGTTTCTCCTCCCTTCCCCATCTACTGGTCTTTCATGTTCTTTTCCTTCAATCACATTCTTCTTATTTCTCCCCAGTTCTTTCTTGGACCCCAAAATCTCCCTTCCATACTTCTTTCACTCCTGCCAACCTACAGGCACAGGGGGAACATGCTGCTCCTGCTCTCCTATAATGATCACTTCCCAGCACCATGACAGACAGCAGAAAAAGAGTAATAAGAAGAGAAAGTTTGTTTTCACCATACTAAGGGTAGTGTAATTGCAGTCTGGTTGTACAGGGAAGCTGCCAGGAGAATTTGTATTTTAGAAGACCTATTTAAACTGCAGTTCTTCTGTGAGGATGGCATGCACATTGGTTAGTACACACAGGAACTGGGTGAGGAGGTTTGTGGAAGATGTGTGGGATGTGACTGGATATGCACTTTGGTGAGCTCTCAGCACTGTGGGAAGTGTGAGTATGTTGTTCAGTGATTATAGATGCCTAGCAGAATGTCAGCTCTTCAGTACAAGGAGCTTTTCGGAGCATAGGTAAGTAGAATTTTTTAAAGCTGTATTGCTTGGCTGCATTTGGGCAGTTTAACCTGATGTGGCACATGCCAGACATTATCCTGTCTGCCAAATTTTGGGTTCTAGTGTAAAATCACTGAAACAGCAAAGATTTCTAAAACATACACATACATAAGAATATATATTTATCATAATCCTATTCTTAGAAGTAAATGAATAACTTTGGCTGAAATTTAAATAAAAAAAAAAAAAGCACATGCTATCCAACCTGCAGCAGGGATTCAGCACAGCTGATTTCAGCTCAAGCACTTAAAGTTCACTGAAGTTATAAGCAAATGAAGAGGCATGTGTATGGCGGGAAGTCTGGATTAAACTTACAAATGGGTGTTCCTATCTACTTGTTTAAAGTCATTAAAAACAAATGTTAAGTTCAGGTCTTGTTCAGAAACTTTCTCTGAGATATTTTCAGTGGTATCAACAGAGCCTCCTCAGAAGGCATTTCAGGACTTTAGCTAAATTGGCATAGATTTGTGCTCATTAGGCAGTTGTGAGTGAGGAGTCTATAGGCAAGGGGTGTCCTTTACTTTCACAGAGGTAGAATTATATTGGTGACAATGAAAATTAATTTGGGGGATATAGGAGATGTGCTTTTTAAACTATGTATGGGAGAAGGAACATTCACATTAGGTGAACATGTAGGAAAGGTGAAAGGAGTGCAGCATACTGAACAGTGAGAATTAAAAAACTTAACTGAAGGATAGAGGAAATGAAAGATGGAGGAAATTATCTATTATGGTGCACTGGTTTAATAAAAAGAAAAATGGATACAAATCAAGCCACCCATGCCGTTCTATTACTGTGATTACAAGAAGCTCTACAGCAAGACAGGGTGATCTGAAATGCATGTTTTGGCCCTGGGAGAAACCCTAGATATAACTGGCATTTTAATTCAGAAAATCTGTCTCTGCTGTCTACCCTATTTCGGTATTCGTGAGTCACCCATTAGTGTGCTAAGAGCCAACTGATGTCGCTTATCTTCAGAGTGTGCCATCAAAGTGTCTCCAAAAAACTTGGCAGTGGACTTGAGTTTCAGGCCTCAGATTAATCAATAGGGTAGTGTAATTCCTGACTTCAAACAATGCAACAAGAAGAGACTAGTTTGAGGTATTGAAGCAAAGTACTGAAATTGAAAGGATACTCCACTCTGGGTGAAGGGGACAGAGATGGGTCATGTTATGGCTCTGCGTCCCAAGCACATTAAAATACTATAACATGAGTCAGGAACATTCCACAAAGCTGCAAGTAATGACACGAAAGTTTGTTGTCCAAATTTTCCGGATTGGAACTGGAGGAGGCAAGGGAAAACAGTGACAAAAGGGGCTGGGAGTCAGCAAGGAGGCAGGAATGTACTGCTATTTTGCTAGTTTTGATGTGCAGACTTTTATCTCTTCTTCCTATCTTAATAACCGAGTTTGACCATGTGTCAGTATGCTGTATTTTGAATAGTACAGCTACAGCTGAACCAAGAGATCAAGTTTTTACAGAAGATTTTTGGAGTAATTTACATTGGACATCTTGGTGAATATTCTTAAAAATCACTCCACTGTGGTGATCTGAGCTGGGGGGAAAGCTAAAAGAACTTGTATTGTCCTTCAAAAAAACACAAAAACCACTTCATGTATGCATTTGTTAAAGAAGCCAAACTTCTGAATTTAAGTGATATTTGCAACAAGTAGGTTTGTAAAAAAATCCATGGACTTCTATATATGCTATGGAATACTGGTCAGGTAATTGTGGAAAACAAACCAACCAACACCCCTCTGGCTCCAACACCTCCCTGACCCCAATACTTCCAACAAATAATTCTGTAAACATTATTTTAAAAAAAAAATCAGAAAGTGTTTTTGTTCAGGGAAAATTTTATTCATTGTAAATAGATCACCTACTCTGCCTTTGACACTTAGCATCAAGAAAGAGGAATATTTAAACTGGAGGTCTGTAGTTAGCTACATTACAAGACATAATACAAGAATTTTTTCAGGTCAGAAAATGTATCCTTAAAAGTGGAAATAAAGCCAAAGTGATGATAATAAAACTGAACTTAGAGATTGACTATGAGGAGCAAATATGTGAAGGTACCTGGAAAAGCTAAACAGGAATTGTTAAAGTATCTCAGAAAGAGAAGGCCTGCAGAAGAGTCATTATGTCTGCTAGACCACCAGAGGATAAAGAGTCATTCCAAAATGATCAGGAGATGGCAAAGAAAATAAATTCTTTTAGTCTAGTATTCTCAAAAGACAAAGAAGAAATATATGCACTAACAGAATTCTTTACAGATAATTTCAGACATACTGTTAGTGAGCCAAAAAGAGGTGAATAATTCAAAAAGAAAGTCTGGAAGGTAAATGAAAAGGATTTTACAGTGTATTTCAGAGAGAAACCCCAAAACTGAGTCACTAATAAAATACGTCATTTAAATGACATTTTAAATGAGTTGTTAATTAACACTGTGGATTTCTTTGTAAATACACATTAAAGGATTTTTTTGGAAACTGTGAATGAGAGAGTCGGTCTCACCACTTATATGATGTATTGGAAACTCGGCTCATGTAAGAAGTAGGAAAGAATGCAAGAAATTAGGGACAGTAGAAGTGTTTCTATATGAAGGGACACTGAAGGCACAGATTGAACAGCAACACAGAAAACATAAAATAAGTAAATGATACTGTGAAAATCCAGTATTTTTCTCCCCCCCACCCCCCTCCCCCCCGGCTTGAAATGAGCACCCAGTACACTGGTGGAGCTCATTGATTTTTTGAGCTTTGGGTCAGGCTTAGGATTACCCACCTAACTTCCAGCATTTAGCAACAGTGCTGAAGTGGAAAGTCTCCACTCCAAACACTGAACTTTAGGGACGAATTAGCAATTCATCTATGTAAAGTCAGAGTTGTGCCCTTAAGATACCTGTCTCTTCCTCCATAGAGAATAAACTTAGAGCAGTGCCTGAAATTAGGCCGGGTATATCCATCATGTTGAATAAGAATTAACAATAAGGTTTAATTTTCTTTTCCAAATAACCTTGATGGAAATGTATTAGCCTTCAAGTCAGACAATGGCAGTGCTCTTCATGCTTTATGCTGATGGGGGAAACAGCATTTTCTATGAACCATAATGGCAGCCAAAAGAAAAGTAATGATCAGTTGGAAAAGTTAGACTGTTCTCAATATAGTTTCATGCTTCAATGCCTTTCTAGAGATGGCCAAGTAAGAAAAGTATCCCTTTCTGCATAATAAATGATTAACTGTACATCTCCAATCACATCTGGAAAGCATTGCTGAGTTTCATTCTGAATAGCTGACATTCTCTGTTAATGGTTTTGTCAGCATATGCTTCTTTTGCCTCTTGCAAAATATTTGATAAAATATTAATGTAAAAATAAACCAACAAAAATGCAAATCAAAAATTTCCTATTTTCTCAAGTATGGCTCAGCATAAGCTTACCAACATTTTTTTCCCCACATTTTGCACCATTATGAGAGTAAAAGATGCTTGTTTGCTTCTTTTCCTGATTTACTCTGAGACTATGGGAGGAAGACTAGAAAGCAGGCAATCCCAGCAGCAATGAGAGGGAGTGAGAGTTTGCTCAGCAGCCAGACTGGAAAGGATACCCCACCCCTCTAAACTTCTGGGGAGAGCATTTCTTTTCCTTCTCCAGCAGCTGGAAGTAGAATACAGTGCAGGAAAAAAAAAAAAAAGAGTAGAAAAAACTGGATTAGAAAATAATAATAAAGTACTGGGCAGATTAACTGGTGATAATGAATATTTTCTACCTTCAGAAGTTAAGAAGCAAAAACAAGTAGGGTAGATAAGAGCTGCCTCTCCAGCAGTCAGAGGGGTGAGGCTGAGTGTGGCAAGTGGGGAATACAGGCTGCTGGGTGGAGTGAGTGGTTAAAGTGGGTGTGATTTGTGACACTCCTTGGGAAGGAGCCACCACCACATACTCTGTTCAGGCAGCTTTGCAGTCGACCTCCTCTGACACAGTGAAACGTTTCAAAGAGAAGCATTAGACTGCTGTAAAAATTCAAATGATGCACCACAAACCAAAATGGTACAATTTGATACTAACTGCCAGTTGGCACTTTCTGGTCAATGTGACAATCATCACTTAATTATAGGCTTGTTTGTGGGAAGTTCAGCCTTCTAACAGCTATACTTTTGAATATAACACAGTGATTAAAAACAGTTATTAACGGGTTGGTGCTGTTAATTCCCCCTGAGTCTCTGAAGGAGAAATTAGAAATCCTGTTTGAAGATGAAATATGACCAGTAGAGGATGCAGTCAAGATCCTGAATGAGTGAGTCATCCTGTACCTTGCTCATGGTCTGCAAGGCCATTCTCAGACAGAATATAGAGCAAATAGTTTCTGGAATATTTGGGTAAATAAATGACAATCCAGAAGTCAGGGAGAATTTATCAACTAAATAGTGTAACTAGGATAACCCATAAGTAAATCCACAGGCCCTGTTTTGTTTATTTTCTTCTTTTGCGGAGTGTCATGGGTTCAAATGGCTGAATTTTTGGTAATAGGGGGCGGTAGAGATGACATATACTCTATGGGTTTTTCTTTGTTTTACTTTTCAGTTGTTTTTCCTTTCTCTACATTATCTGTAGTCCGTCCATCCCTTCAATCCACCCTGCTGTAATTCTTTGCTAGTGGTTACCTTCTCATCTGGACAATTAATAAGCCATTCACTCTACCATTTGAACCTGGGATACACTGGTGCTGAACACTTATGGGTGTTAGATTCAACTGTTTATTCAACAAACACCAATTATTTTTTAAAATCTCTCATTTCATATTTATTTATTTACTGCTTTTGTCAATTGATTTATTTGTTCCCTACCCATCCAGCCCTCAGCCACAAACACTTGGTTAATCTTGTTTTCTCTCTCATAACCACAATTACTCACTCACAACCAGTAGATCATCCTTATTTAGGAAATTACTTGCTATTTGGAGAGGGCAAAAGGAATACCAAAACAACAGCAACAAAATAATCCAGGACCAAAACAGGAATTAATGTCTGTTAATTGATATATCAGTGATGTAAAAAAAACACCAAACCAACGAAAGTCAACTCTAGAAAATAATGTTTTTTAAGAGACTGGAAGACACACTTCCAGTGCTGATCATCAGTAGGGAAACTTCTCTAGTCAGACACAGGGAAGGGTGATTGCTTTGTTCCTATGATTATCACAATGCATTTAAATTAAAGAAAAGAAGATTGTTTCAACTTGGCCATCTCTTGTTTTAACTATTAATTATTTAATTTCAAAAAATATTATATGTTTCTCTATACTCTCCCTTGTTTATGGTGAATGTATCTGTTCCTTAAATCACATCTCAGCAAGTCAGACGTTTCAAACCTATGTGTGAATATTCAGATAATTTTGTGGCTGGTATCTGAAATTCAACTTTGGCAGAGACCTGGATTTTGCAATTGAATTCATCACACATCTTGGCTTCATCAGCTTGAGGAAAGTCATAGGGGTCTTCATGAAATCAGTACAGAATTAGGGCATGAGCTTGTAGATTAGCATATTAAAGTATATGACATAGAATATGGAATATACAATATCAACTGATTAATGTTACCTCTGAAACATGTTTTTTTCATTTTTCCTTATTTTACAGTGTTAGCGCAGACTGCTGCTAACCTCATTTTTGTGTTTAATTCTAAGTCAGTTGTGAGGAAAAAGGTTGATAATGGCTAAATTTAAGACATCCAGCATCAAAAGAAATTTTCAACATTTGGACAAAATAAAACCAGGTGTGAATAAAATATCATATTACAATAGTAAGTGTTATTAAAGCCATTAAAGTACATTTGAATCGGCTGTTCTATTAATTTTCAAAGCTGACATTTGTAAATGTATATAGGCAGAACTCTTGTAAATTTAAAACAGTATTAGAACTTGTTCTGGAATCTGTAGCACTATTGTACTGTTTTGTTGATACATAATTATTAATAATTTTGTGTCTTTGAGCAGGAGCCATCACATTTTTATTTCTGAATGGTATCCTTGTCAATTAGCATGTGAAAGAAAAACTCAAATGTTACTAAAAAAAGATGTTTGTTGCATCTTGGCATAGGTATGTAATGTTTTTAGTTGCTCATTTAGTTACATATTCTCAATATCTGTTCTGATGAATGATCTTAAGGATTTTTTTTGTAATTTGCTAAATGCTTTTAAGTTAGAGCTGTTGTATTTCCATCTTGTCCCTTTGATATATGTCATGACAGTGTGAATCTCAGACAACCTTTCTGTAATTTTGAAGGAAAAACAGGAGAAGTTGTATTATCATTTCTGTCTATGAAACTTGCTTCTGAAGTGAATGCCATACATATTTCTGAAATTAATGCCAAATGTATTTTCTAGAAGTGAGTGCCATTGAAAGCCAAGGCAGGCAATTTATACCATGCATAATAATGATATTAATTTTTATGGTGTGTATAAGTTACATTTTGATTAGTTTTTTGCATGATTAAAAATTTGCAAAGCCTTTATGGCCCCCAGGAGCCTACCTGTAATAAACAGCTCTCACCTTCCAAACCATAAAACAGGTCTGCAGTACTTGAACATTAGAGCTAATTGCCTTGCTACATCAAAGGGAGCACCACAAGACTGAGAAAAATCACAGAAGGGGGGGTGGGGAGCAGGGGGCAGTTTCACCTCTAAAGGTTATGTGTTTGTGGCTTGGTGCAGCCCTGTAAAGTTATGGCCTCAGAACTGCTGTTTGCGATTAAGTTGATGGGGAAAGTCTATCCCGCAATCTCTCCCTGCTGCTGACACAGAGTCTTTGTTCACATTCAGATTTCTCAAACTGTTGCCAGGGTCAGGCTGAGGTCAGACACCACGATGATGTATAGGAGAACATGTCTGGGAATTTCTCTCACACTTAAAACACATACCAGAAAAACAGGAGAGCACCCTGCAAAAATTGTCTGATGAGACCCAGATGATACTGTAGCTTTTCTTTTAGTACCTTCATAATTTTCTTTCTCTTTGCCTGACACACACACAATGTTTTATTAATGTGTGCCACGATAGCCCTTACAATTTTATGTCCCCTCAAGATAAGGACACTCAGTAGCACTTTGACACTTCATTTTCCAGCCCAGGGGGATTGGGCCAGTAAATCTAGTAAAAGAAGCAACGCGTCCATTCCCAAGGATGAGTCGAAAAGGGATTGCCATCAGCTGTGTGAGGCCATGGGGCCTGACACTGGATACGAGCCTCATGTGTGTGCGCTCAGCGTTAACACAGCCCGAGCCAGGCATGATCACAGGCTCGCAGCATCCCAAACTGCGCTCCCCGCCACCCTGACAAACAGACCCCTGTTTCCAGCTGTGGCAGGGATGCCTACCATGTTTGATTAGCTATCACTGTGGGAGGAGGCGGGGGACCTCAGGGAGGAGAGTGCTCACACAGCACGAGGGGGCTTTCCGTCCAGATGGAATTTTTTTTAAATGTGCAATTATTTCTGAAAGAAAGGACCATCTTTCTCCCTGTATTATTCCAAAAAGTGGACACACATGCTTTGTCCTAACCTATTGTATTTTGATGTCAATGCAAAACACATTGATCTGCAGTTGAGATTTTTTTTTTTTTTTTTTGGTGGGGGTAGAGTTTGGTTTCCAAAATTGCAGCTGTGTTTTTCTCTTCTGATCTACAAAAGGTTTTGCAGAGAGTTGAGAATCGGATAGCTTTGCCACATCGATCTGAGGGTTGTTTGCCTAGGCATACGGTTTCAGTGTAGGGCTGGCAAGTACGGCAATAAGCAGCAATTTTTTTGTGCTCAGCTGCTACATATGACAGAGGATATTTCATTCGGCTGTCAGAATGTTATTAATAAAACATGGGGTGCGAAGAGGGCCACTATTTCCCCTTTCAATCACTATAGCATTTACAATGAAAATTTTATGCAGTGTGTAATTTTCAGTTAATGCTTGACACTTAAAATGTCGGTAGCTGCATTTTGTATGGTTCCTGAAGGGTTAATTGTATCATGTTCCCTGCATAAAAGCTCTGCTTATCAAAAGTGAATAGAAGACTGTATGCAAATGTGTGTCTGTGACCTTTTGCCTTTCCAGGGTTAATTTATATGGTCATTAAAGATTTTATGAAATCGAGCGGCCTGGTGCTTTGAATGCCATTTTTCCTTCACCTCCTAATTTATATAATTCCTACCTGAACAGGAAAATATGATTTTTATTTTTTTTTGTGTTTGTGTGCTGCAATGAAAACATCATGCTGTGCTGTAGGAAGTTGCAAGTCTGGTTATCTGGCATTACTCAGATTGCTAAAAATTCATTAAAATGTGACATCAGCACAGTGAGAGACAAATGATCACAGGATGAAAAGGAACAGTGGGCCTTTCACGGATTAGTGCTACACAGCCCCAGCATAGAAGCTAACTGCATAAACAGATTAATCCACCAGTAGCAGCATAGCTAAGATTTACCGAATAATTAAATGGGCTTGAGTTACTGTGAAGATTTCCATGTAATCTAGCTGGTGTGAACACGTAAGTGAGGTGTGGGTAATGCTGCTTTCTCAGAAGCCATACACCAAGTTGCATCATTTATCTTGAATGGCTCCCCCTGGAGACAAAATTTGAGACTTCTCCCGCAAAGCCAGAGGTTTATATTTAATACAGTACCTAATACCTAATACTTACTTACTGCAATTAGCGGGATACTGCTGCACTAATAGGATTTATATTTGAGTTCTGCCTTTTTTTTTTTTTTTTTTTTTTGGCTCCAAGATGCATTTTTACATGTGCTTGCTTTTGTTGCAGCCTGTGGGGGGGATGTGTGTGGATGTGTGTGTGCATGCATGTGCGTGTATTATAACACAAATCATTTCTAGCCAAAGAATGTGAAATGACAGGCTTTAAATCTGTCACACTGGGGGAAAGCGGGTACTCTGGCAAAGACACGGTCAGAATTGCTGGATAGATTTTGAAATATTGCAAATTATTTGGAATTAATGTCCAACCTCTTTAAAGCTCTGTTCTTTCTCTTTTCTTTTCCCCCACCCCTTCTTCCCCCTGTTTTACCACCCTCTGTTAGTGCTGTTCTTATTACAGGACATATTTTTTAACTGCTGTTAAGTGGTCACTGAGTTTCTTTCCTGAGATCTTTTCTGTGTTTGTCCACAGAAGAACAAGGTGAAGATACGGAAGGGTCTGCTAAAAGTACATCAGTGGCTGTGGCTGATGATAAAGACTCAAGTGAGAGAGACAATAGTGAAGGCAAAAAATCTAGTAAAGACTCTGGTAAGATGCTAGAATTTTGTTTTCCCCCCTTTTTAACTTATGAAATGCTCTTTCATTTTAAACTGTCTGGACATTCCCACTACTATTCATTGCATGTGCATTTTGCATGTGATTTCTATCAGTAGCCTCCCATTGACCTATTTTTAATCATAACCATCTGACAGGATAGATGCGGATAAGTTGAAGAATATTACAGGACGACCAGTGAGATTATTTTTTAATCAAATCAGTTTGTGTGCTTGTAATTTTTTAAGCGCCTTTCATTAATCTTAGCTGTACTTGTGATTCCTCTGATGGCATATTAATTTTTCATAAGCACAGGATTAGGTACCACTTGAATTTTTTCTTCAATCAGGTTTTGCCCCCCTTTTAACCCAAAGAATGTGGGGGTTTTTGTTATTATTTTTCGCTCTTGCTCTCTGATCAGTTACTCCCAAGAATCTGGCCTCTTCCTGGGCATTTATTTGAAGCATTTTCAAAAAAATACACAAAATCCAGTGAAAAAGTTTACAGATGATTCAGCCTAAGAAAGAGGAAATATCATTGAAAACGGATTATGGGTTGGGTAATTTTGATCTCCTGGAATAGACAAGGCCCAGTAATGAAAGCTACTGTCTTTGAAAACAAAACCCCTATGTCATGACATTTACTTGTGCACAAACAAACCCAGGGCCAGCATCTGGTGTAGATACGATACCCAAGGCTTTTTCTGTGTTTGATTTGGCAAATATGTGACTTCACCCATGCTTTTTATGTATGAGATGGAAATCTGTGGTCACAATGAATATTACATTGGCTACTTTTGCTGCACGCTATACCTAGTTACATTATGTTGGATTCACTGAAGCAGAAGAAGTGCTGAAACAGGTTGAAGCCTATTAGTTTCAGGTAGTCATATATCTTTTCCTTGTATGCCAATGACAGCAGCATACAAAGGAGATTGTATTATCCATAAAGACATACAGTTGTAGAGAAAATACCTTTTTACATATGAGTTTCTAACACCCAAATTCTCCCATACTGCAATTTACTCCTTACATATTAACATTTTTGAATTTATTACCAAAAAATATTATAGATGGCCCCTTCTGTCAATTCAGAAGACTAGTTTAAAGATTAAAGCTTCCTTTAAGTTTGCTTGTTGACATGCTAAGGTCAGTAGCCATCGCAGTTTACAACCTCGACTGCTCTTCAGTTGCTTTATTTTTTTGAGATCAAGAGACTGCGGGAAGGCCAATGATGACAAGGATGATGTTGAGCAAGAAACCGTGTTGTGGTTTAAAGTATATATTCCCCTTGGCTGGCTCTCTGACTTGGTGAAAACTGTCTGCAGTGCAGTGAAGCCATACTCCCAGGCTGACAGAGGTCCTCCTGTGCAGCCTCGCCAGGTGCCAGCCTGGACAGTCCCCAGGAGAGGGGTGACAGCCACTTGCAGCCTGCATTTCCTACTGTCCGCTTTACCTAGGGGACAGTGTGAACCACTTCAGGGAATTTATCAGCCCATTTCTTTTTCTTAGGCAGGTCCATTTATAGTTGCTCAGGAAAGAATGTGGTAATAAAGCTCCAGCAAAAAAAAAAAAAAAAAAAGAAAAAAAAGATGGAATCTAGAAAAAAGTACTGAAGGGGAATTCTCAAAATTCCATCAGGATTAGGCATTCATAAGGGCCAAGTTTAATTAGGACAAACCTATATCCAGATGCCTACTGGGTGCACTACAAAAAACAAGCATAATTGTTCTGCATTCCCGTGCCAGCAATTACACAAATAACTTTGCAGTAAGATTCATATAAAAATAAGGGCTGAAATACATGATTGCCTTTGTGCTTTGCAGAAAATAGTTTGTGCTGTAGAACCCTGAATCTTTTGGAAACTTTTATTTTCCTAATCTAAATTAATTCTGCATATGTAACGTTCCGACCATCACCTTAATTTTCATTGAGCTGACAAGTATTTCTAATGACTGCATAACTGCTTATGTATAATTGAATGTTAATTTGGGCTTTCTCATGAATTGAGTGTTGCAAGTCTTGCCAAAGAAATCTCAGGAAAACCAATAAATTAATCACAATACTAACAAGTTAGACAGGAAAGTGTTGTGACCCCTCTTTAGCATAGAATCTATTAGACGAGAAAGGATTAACATGTATTTAGTAACAGTATGTTTGTGTAAGCTGTTGTGCTGTATTGCTTACCTTATCTCAAGGAGTAGAGCTTTCAAAATGAGACTTGGCAATATGCAAGTTATATTTGTTGAATATTCATTCAGAATAGAAAAGCCTACTAATGCCTCATTTATATTGTCATTTAAATCTAGTGCCACTTTAGATTAATTATAATCCAAATTACAGCTCTATGCAGTGCAAGAATTAATATGGAATTTATCCAGATTAATACATTTGCATTGAAAATGTAATATGTCTCTGCCATGGCTAAGGGGAGCACTTTTTAATAAGGTAGTAAACATGAGAAAGGATGGAAATTAACCTTCATTATTGCAATGAAAATTATCCTTTCATTCTACTCTAATTAGAAAGAATACTCTACCAGTAATTATAATTTTAGAATTATTTTGAGGCTGAATAACATCATCTGATGTGTCAGAAGTCTTAAATTATGCAATCTTTATCAAATACAAAGATTCATAAACAAGAAAACAGTGGTTTTATTATGGCTTTTCCAGGATTTTTTTTTCTCAGCAGTATATGGATTTCTTTAACTTTCTCCTTCTTGTTAGTCGCACAAACATTTTTATTTTGGGGTTTCAAAAATATTACAAAGGTGATGACATCTGAATTGCAGTGAATTGTGTCATTTTTATATTAGCAATCTTACACAAGTTAAATAATTCTGTTACTGACAGGCAATCTTTGACTAGTCTATTTCATGGCACTTATTTATAATTAAACTTATTTTTTGAGCTAAATTTATTGAAATTGCATTATCATCTAAAATAAGCTGTGTATTTTATATTATAAAAAGAATTGCAAAATTGCAAAAGAAACCCCTAAAAATAATGTGTCTCAAGAATAAAAGGTGGGTATTTAAAACGTGAATAACAACTGGATTTATTCTTTTCTTGCAACTGCCTAATAAGACTGGCATGCCAGCAGAACATCTGGTATGAAAACAGTGCCACACAGCATGCTCGAGACTGTAATATTTTCTCTCCTCTCTCTCCTCCTTCAATAACCTTTCTATAAGACCACAACCTTTTTCAGCCTCCACACAGAAGCTCCTTAAAACAGCAAACGCAACATGGAAAACAGAGCATTGATGTAGCGAGAAGAGGGATCGAGTTGTAGTAGCTGGACCATTGCATAAGGAGCCAAACTCCTTTGATTTTGACATGTACCCTATGGCTTGGGAGCTTTGGACTTCACCATGTGCAGGGGCAATTGACTCCCCTATGCCACAGGGCAAAATCAACTGCCTTTTTTCTTTTTTGTTCCAAAGCTCACTGAAAGTCACAGACTCAGTTGCATTACTATTGGCCAGATGTAACTTCAGTCACATGGGTAACAGTGCTTGGGGTTGGAATCCAGAGCCACAACGACAACAAAAACAACAAAGCCTCTGTAAACTTCGACAGTTTATATAAATATCATAGTAAACATAGTAAAAAGCTGTGCTTTGTTATGCATTTATTGACCCCAGCACAGTGTTTTATAACTCCATGGTTTTATTACATTAACCGCAAAAGAAAATTTAACCAGAAAACCCCCTTGTTTTTATAGAAACAAGAACTATGTGTTTCATGATTATTATAGGCCCTTTGAAGTAATTAAGTTATTCCATCCTGTGGTGGAAGATGATGTGTAATATTAACCTTGTATGTGCCCAAGCACACACAGACTGCACTTCAAGCTAAATTTCACTAGGAGCTAAATACCACTGCCAAAACACAGTTAGATGCATTTTCACAAGTAAATTTTGTGGCAGAATTTGGTTTGAATTTCTGTAACAACCTGTTTAGAATAATCTAACATGATGAGGGGAAGAGAAGACAGAATTTTTTCATTTTGTTTTTTAAATTCAGCTTCCGGTTTAACAGTGTCTGTTTACAACAGCTGAGATTCTGTCCCATTTGTCTTTAAAAAGGGACATTTTAAAAGTGACATATGATAAAGGTAAGAAACAGTAGTCAATTGTTAGACATTTTTGACAGTTGGAAATGAAGAGAGGTTAATAATTTGAACCTATCCCTCTAAAACCTGAGAAACAACCTTTCTCTGTTAATATAGTATGTCACTTTTTTACTTCCTGTAATTCTCACAGTTAAGGCACTTTTAAATAATACATAAATACAGATAGTCTGGGGAGTACACTATTATAACAAAGCAAAGCAAGTAATAAAGTGGTGCCTTATGAGATTGCATCATTTAGATTTTACCTTTAAGCATAGGCTTCAGGCTGTTGGCCCAGCACCTACTGAGCAGTCTAAATGAGGCCTCCAGGATCTTTTTCTGAGAGTGTAAAAATTCAGGGGCCTCCAAAAAGCGACTTGTCATCAGATAGTAAACCAGTGATGAACAAGTTGATCATTATAAATAGGGAAATACAGCAGGAATAAGTTTAATTTGAGCTAGAACATGCAAACATTACTGGTCTAAATTACATCAAAAGAAATAATTAGCAACTTAGGAATGAAAATCAATGTGTGGGGAAATAACCATTAATATATAAGTCATATATATATATATGTCTTGTGATTTTTTTAAAAAGTACTCTTCAGAAAATGTCCCTGTATGATTCAGTTTCAATTGGTTATTATTTTACCATGAGCATTTGGCATTTACCTTGAAAACTGTTTTCTTATTTTGCTTCTCTTTAATGTTGCCCAGTAAGATCAAATATTGCACAAAGTCTGTATAAAAGTAATAATAATAAAAAGTTCTTGGTTTTGTCTACAGAAAAATACAAGTGGGGTTTTTTTCATGTTTACTTTGTTGCCAAAACATCCATGACCTTATTTTTAAATTAATCCTAGGTTATTGTGCAATGAGGTGCAATTTGTTCATTTATATGAACCTTATGTGGATTGAAAAAAATCAAGATAAATCTTCATGCACAGCATACAATCAGATTACCCCTGGACTATATATTTACGTTGGGTCTGATAGCAATCAATGGTTTAGCTTCATTGCATTTCAAGATGTATTTGCACCCAGTGTCCAGTGATAGTGTCCTCACCCTGGAAATAATTTAGTTGCAAATTGACTGGAAGATGGTGAAAATTGAAAGTTAAAATTAGAAATACTCATAATAAACAGCAGAAAAAAGGTCAGATGATGCCGCACTATGATGAGATTGGAATGGTTGGTAAATGAGGTTTTGTGTTTGTCGTGAGATGTATGTGACATGCCTACCCAATGCTCTTGTAATATCCAGCCTAGCAGAAGAGATTATCTGGCAAATTGACGTTGGAAAGAATTTTCTGATGGACTGGGAAATTAGAATTGCACTCTTTTCTTTGATGTGTGCAAGACTGGGCCGCATTACACAGCTAGCTTCGGCATAATATTAAATATAGTATTTAATACTTAATAGTACAACTATCTATAGAAAACAATTATATTCTGGTTTTGATCACAAATGCCAGACTATAAAAATTCACAGTGTAAACATCTAAAGCAATCCCAAATGACTGATCTTTGTATATAATTAATATTAGGTTAGCTCTGAAATCCTATTCTCCACAGTATTTCTTTTAAAGCCTCGCTATATTTAGCTTCAGAATTGTAACCAGGCAGGAGTTATCAAAACAGCACAATAATCATATTGCTCAGGCAGTTTAGGAAAGAGAAAGGGTAATTAAACAGCAGCAAATTAATTATTTTGGAAAACAGGCTTTTTGAGCAAAAGCTGATTTGTTTTAATGTAATACACAAATTCATACTGAGCTGCTAAAGAAAGAACATTATTGATTAATCTTTAAAGGCAACCTAAGGTTATCTAAACAGCAGAGAAGAGTCAATTTTTAAATGTATTTATAGAGTCTCCATCAAGGATAAAAGTGTATTTTCACCTTTGTGCTTACCAGAGTTGTTTTATTCAACTTTATTTTTTCTCAGAGTTTAAAAAACAAACAAGTAAACAGAAAAGACCCTCAAAGACAATACAGATCTTTGAAGTCAAAGCCTCTTCGTAAACGGGGATATTTTAAAGTTTAAAACATGTTTTTAAAAATTATGTTTTCAAAACAGGAATAGTCACACCAGAGAAGGAACCAAAAGCGAACACTGTGGTAGGGGCACAACAGCTTCTTCTGGCAAAAGAAGAGGATGGTGCAGCTAAAAAATCAAAGCCTCCAGAGGACAATAAATTTTGTCATGAGCAGGTAAAAGGAAGTGTAACAATTTAATTGCATTCTTTCAAATAACTCAAGAGTGAAACAGAGATGATATGCTGTTAAAATAGCAATATCAGCAAGTTATAAAAAGCACATTGACTAATAACCTGCATCTTTATTTGATTTTTTTCAGTTCTATCAATGTCCGTATTGTAACTACAATAGTAGGGACCCAAATCGTATCCAGATGCATGTCCTGTCACAGCATTCAATGCAACCTGTTATCTGCTGCCCCCTCTGCCAAGATGTCCTCAGCAACAAAATGCATCTCCAGCTTCATTTGACCCACCTGCACAGCGTGTCCCCTGACTGTGTGGAGAAACTGCTCATGACAGTAAGCGTTCTAAATGCTGATGCACACGCTATCGAAACGTACTTGGGCCTCTGGGCAATGTATTTGTTGTGACATAGCACTCAGGTAGCTCAAGCAGGGGAGTGGGTCAGGACTATTAGGTTCTCTTGTCAGCTCATCCAGTGACTGATACCTCTCAGGAAAATGACTGAAGGTGGATTTCAAAGATGCAGAAAACCTGTCATTCCCCATTGACATTAACCTTGGAAACGTCAAGCCAGTCCATGTATCTAAGTGCCTACCTGTATATTTGGTCTAATAATATCCAGGTCTCAGAAATCTTGTGATTTCTGTTTGTAAAATAATGGGAGTTCCCCATAGAATGTAGTTCCTAAACACAGAATTCCTGTATGTAGCTTGACTGCACATTATATTACATGAAATTCACTGTAAAATAGCAGTTCAAACAACCATTCAAAACGGTGTCGGTAAAGACACAATCAGGTCTAGTAAATATTTGTTATTACAGAATAAATTAGAAATCAGTTAGAAAACTGACCTCCTAAGACACACTGACTCTGGTTGTCTTGCCTTTTTAAAAGGAAATCCACTTGGAAATCCTAGTGAACCACAGATTTATTTCTGTATCCATAGATGACTCCTTCATTTATACAGCTGTGGTTGTAGTTCTACCACTTCATTCCCAAGTTAAGTGGCAAAAACATTAGAAAAATTGAAAGAGCTCTTGATGGAAGGTCTAGGGTTCCTTGTGCTGATGAGTAAATACACACTTGAAGATTCTTTTTTCTTTTCCTTGGTTTTCTACTAATTATAGCTCTGACAGACCACGTAATTTTGGCCCACTGCAAAGAACATGCAGTAGAAATTTAACTTTCCCCGACTCTTTTAGGAAACTGGAAAGATGTGGAGAACCTCCCGCTCCATACTGAGCAGCATGAGCTTTCTTCTCAAGTTCTCCATGGTTCCCTCTATGCTGATAATGGGGCAACTTTGAAATCTTTCCTCATTGGGTCCTGGGCAGGTGGAAAAAACACCTTATTTCCCAGAGAAAGAGATTTCAGAATATAAGCTGCTTAATTTAAATTGTCCTAGATGCTAACACTAGTATGCCCTGTCCATAACTGAACCCTCTGATGACAAAATAAATACCATTTATAGCAAACTTTAGTCCTCTGAGAGGATGCTATTAATGCCATGTTTAAATTACAAATATACTAAACCCATTTTTTTTAAAATGTCTAGATGTTTTTTCCAATAGGCAATTTAACTAGCTAGCTAACTAGATAGATGATAGATAGATAGATAGATAGATAGATAGATAATTGATAGATAGGTAGATAGATGGATAGATACAAAATTCTTATGTATCCTAATGGATGTTTAAAATAATTTAGTAGACTGTTGAAGAGGAACAAAAGATGTTTCTACTCATACTTTGTAATGAATACAGCTTCCATTATTTATTTACAGTTCACAAATCTCTTCTATAAATATTCTTTTAACCTCTGTATGAAGGAAATACTTTCTGTTAGAGATGAGGAGCTGCAGCTCAATCTGATTTAGCCAAGGTCCTTTAGAGAGAATCTGCCAGAACAGTAACCTAAACCCAGTCCTACTAAATCTTTGTAGGACAATGCTGTATTTCTGATACAAATTCATTTTAAAGATCAAAGCAAAAGGAAAACATGAAGTGTTGAACAAATATTTATGTCAACTTCGCTAAATTGAATCCTACCAGACTAAGAGTATATCCTTCAAAGATTTCTGTCTATAATTTGAAAGCATAACACAACAATGTAGAACAGTTTGAGAAGATACAGAAAAGAAAGAAGAAAGAAAAAAATCTAATTTTAAATGGAAATAAGTTGTTATTTCTCTGTTGAAATAAACATAATTTTCTTTCAAATACTGTGGAAGGTCCAGCATTTGTGTAAAAAAACAGTACAGGTGAAGCAAAGTGGGGATACCCTCAGTTAGGAAATGACTAGTGACCATATCTCAACATGATTTCTATCTTTGGAGGATGTCTGAGGAAAATTCCCCTGATAAATCTGACAGCCCTGACATAGTCAGCAAAATCTTCTTCGTGGTGACATTGAGACCAATGAAATATTGTGTGTATGTAGCTCTATTGCATCACCTTATTGTGGATTATTTTGAGTTGATTCTCCACCAAGGGACACATGATGGTTGTGTCTGTCAGAAACCATTATCAAGGACTGAATCAGGATCTTGATTTAGTACTGACAGTCTTTCATGCAGATATAGTCGATCTTTTGAACTATAATTTCATACTGTTGCCCTTTCCTAATTTCACTATGTTTCACACTTTAATTAAATAGCGTTACTTTTTGTGTAGTAATACCATATTCTTGGTTTTCAAAGGTTCCTGTACCAGATGTCATGATGCCCAATAGTATGCTATTGCCAGCAGCTGCTTCAGAGAAATCTGAACGTGACACACCTGCAACCATTACGGCTGAGGGATCTGGGAAATATGCAGGTATGCAAGAAAAAGCCCAGACATGTAAGAGCTAGGTATGGGCAATTTAGAAGTAAACTACTTGTTTCTTAGTAAAGGGAATCTTTTTTTTGGGCTTGCTTATAGCCATGGAGATAAAAAGATAAATGTAACAAGGGGTCTGAATTTGGCTGACTGCACCTGTGCAGGGCTGTTAGAATGCACATGTATGCCAGACTATTTGCATTTGGTGGAGCTAAAATTAAGCATCAGTGCCTACCCACTTTGAAGGTAAGATCCTCCTTGTTTAACCAGCAAATAAGGCCTAGTCCTAAAAGACAGTGTCACATTCACCATCTGAATGTTAGGTAAGTGATTTTGTCTGCATTTCCATTTCTGTAAGATCCTGATCCTGAACACTTACTGTATTCTGCACTGGCAAACTTTTCTACCTGTCACAGCATGTTCCTCCCTCTCCTCTCAGACCACTTTCCTCCTCCTTTCTAATTATCTGTTCTCTCTCTTGTCCCCATTTTTACTCCTTCTCTCTTTCCTACTGTTTATGTGCTTTTCTTGTTTGGTGTTCCCATTGTACCAGTAAACTCCTACCTTCTGACAAATAGAAGCCCTACACCACTCCTAGGCCAGCTGCCACTGCCAGTCTGATTATTTTTGTGAGTTTTATTACTTTTTTTTAACATCCTGTTATCCCTGTCTGCTTTATTTTCTGGGGCAAGGTTGGGTTGTTATATTTTACTAAACCAACACATGGCATATGAGGTGCCTCTCTTAATTTCTGATGAAAAAAGACATTAAAACGAATCCTATGTCCTCTTCTCTTCTACTTGTATAAAAGACACTTCACTTTCTTTAACTAGGTGAAAGTCCTGCGGATGAGAAGAATACCCCCGCGATTGATGAATCAAAAACTGGAATGGAAATTAAGACTGAGGAACAGAAGCCACCTAAGGAATCTACTGAAACACCAGATTGGAATAAGAGCAGCAGTAAAGATATAAAGACCACTGACTCTGTGACGGATCAGCTGAACGAACAGCAGAAGAAGCAACAGCTGTCTGTCTCTGACCGCCATGTCTATAAGTACCGCTGTAACCATTGTAGCTTGGCTTTTAAGACTATGCAGAAGCTTCAGATACATTCCCAGTATCACGCTATTCGGGCGGCTACCATGTGTAGCCTTTGCCAGCGTAGCTTCCGTACATTCCAGGCTTTAAAAAAACACTTGGAAGCCGGCCACCCTGAACTCAATGAAGCTGAACTTCAGCAGCTGTGTGCATCTTTACCTGTCAACGGCGAACTCTGGGCAGAAAGTGAAAGTATGGCACAAGATGATCATGCACTAGAACAGGAAATAGAAAGAGATTATGAGATGGACCAGGAAGGTAAAGCAAGTCCTGTAGGAAGCGATAGTAGCTCTATTCCAGATGATATGGGCTCAGAACCAAAGCGGACCTTACCTTTTAGAAAAGGGCCAAATTTTACCATGGAAAAATTTCTAGATCCATCTCGCCCATATAAGTGTACAGTGTGTAAAGAGTCTTTCACTCAAAAGAACATTCTCTTGGTCCACTATAACTCAGTGTCCCATCTACATAAACTCAAAAAGGTTTTGCAGGAAGCATCAAGTCCTGTCCCTCAAGAAACCAACAGCAACACTGACAACAAACCCTACAAATGCAGCATTTGTAATGTTGCATATAGCCAAAGTTCTACATTGGAAATCCATATGAGATCTGTGCTTCATCAAACAAAGGCAAGGGCTGCAAAATTAGAACCAAGTGGTAATATAAGTAGCGGAAATAGTGTAGCAGGGAATGTTAATAGCCCCAGCCAAGGAATGCTAGAATCTATGAGCTTACCAGCAGTTAACAGCAAAGAAACACATTTAGATGCCAAAGAATTAAATAAAAAGCAAGCTTCTGAATTAATTTCTGCTCAGCCTACACATCACCCACCCCAGTCACCAGCACAACTTCAAATGCAACTACAGCATGAACTGCAACAACAAGCTGCATTCTTTCAACCACAGTTTCTAAATCCAGCTTTTTTGCCTCACTTTCCAATGACACCAGAAGCACTGCTGCAATTTCAACAGCCTCAGTTCCTTTTCCCATTCTATATACCTGGGACAGAATTTAGCTTAAGCCCAGATCTGGGTTTACCTGGTTCTGCCACGTTTGGTATGCCTGGAATGGCTGGTATGACAGGATCACTGCTAGAAGATTTGAAGCAGCAGATACAAACTCAGCACCATGTTGGCCAAACCCAGCTACAGATACTGCAGCAACAAGCACAACAGTATCAATCCGCCCAGCCCCAACTTCAGTCACAAAAGCAGCAGCAACAAAGCAGCAAGCTGATGAAGGCAGAGCAAAATAACTTAGTAAGTACAGACTGCCAGCTGATAAAGGATATGCCATCTTTTAAGGAGTCAGAAGAGGTTTCTGAAAAACAAGACAAGCCAAAGCAAGAATTTACTAATGAGAATGAAGGACTAAAAGAAAACAAAGATGTGAAGAAGCCAAAATCCTCAGAACCAGCCATCCCACCGCCCAGAATAGCTTCTGGAGCAAGAGGGAATGCAGCCAAGGCTTTGTTGGAGAACTTTGGGTTTGAGTTAGTTATCCAATACAATGAGAACAGACAAAAAGTGCAGAAAAAAGGCAAGACTGGTGATGGTGAAAACACAGACAAACTGGAATGTGGAACCTGCAGTAAGCTCTTTTCCAACATTCTTATTCTGAAAAGTCATCAAGAACATGTGCATGGACATTTTTTTCCATATGGAGCATTAGAAAAATTTGCCCGACAGTACAGGGAGGCGTATGACAAGCTTTATCCAATTTCTCCATCTTCTCCAGAGACACCACCACCTCCGCCACCACCTCCACCACCACCACCACCTCCTCCTCCTCCAACTCCTTCTCAGCCTTCTTCAGCTGGGGCTGGAAAAATTCAAAACACAACTCCCACGCCTTTGCAAGCTCCACCACCTACACCTCCACCACCGCCTCCTCCACCACCACCACCTCCTCCTCCACCACCACCACCATCAGCCCCACCTCAAGTCCAGCTTCCTGTTTCGCTTGATCTCCCACTTTTCCCTCCAATTATGATGCAACCAGTGCAACATCCTGCATTGCCTCCTCAGCTTGCCCTCCAGCTGCCACCAATGGATACTTTATCTGCAGATCTTACCCAGCTTTGTCAGCAGCAGCTGGGATTAGACCCCAATTTCCTGCGGCACTCTCAGTTCAAGCGTCCACGTACAAGAATCACAGATGACCAGTTAAAAATCTTGCGGGCTTATTTTGATATTAACAATTCTCCAAGTGAAGAGCAAATCCAAGAAATGGCTGAGAAATCTGGTCTTTCACAGAAAGTTATCAAGCACTGGTTTCGTAATACACTGTTTAAAGAACGACAGAGAAATAAAGATTCTCCATATAACTTCAGCAACCCTCCTATAACAGTATTGGAAGATATCAGAATAGATCCTCAGCCTTCAACTGTAGAACCCTACAAGTCTGATGCATCTTTCAGCAAGAGATCATCCAGGACTCGGTTTACTGACTACCAGCTTCGTGTCCTCCAAGACTTCTTTGACACAAATGCTTATCCAAAAGATGATGAAATTGAACAACTTTCAACTGTACTTAACCTACCGACCCGAGTTATTGTCGTGTGGTTCCAAAATGCACGACAAAAAGCTCGCAAGAGTTACGAAAACCAAGCTGAAACTAAAGACAACGAGAAAAGGGAACTGACAAACGAGCGTTACATTCGAACCAGTAACATGCAGTATCAGTGCAAAAAGTGCAGTGTGGTTTTTCCCAGGATCTTCGATTTGATTACACACCAGAAAAAGCAGTGTTATAAAGACGAAGATGATGATGCTCAAGATGAAAGCCAAACTGAAGACTCTATGGATGCCTCTGATCAAACAGTGTATAAGAACTGTACAGTTTCTGGCCAAAATGACTTATCAAAAAGCCTGACAGTCACTGCAGCAGGCTCTGGCTCTGGTTCTAGTACTCCTTTGATTCCATCACCCAAACCAGAACCTGAGAAGGCTTCTCCTAAACCAGAGTCCACAGAAAAACCAAAACAAAATGAAACCATCTCTAAACAAACAGATGCAACTTCCCAAAGCGCCAAACCAGTACAGTCTACTCCAGTAACCTCTTCTGACCCTCAACCCTCAGCTTCTCAACCACAGCAGCAAAAGCAATCACAGATAGTAGGCAGACCTCCTTCTGCATCACAAACCACACCTGTTCCTTCCAGTCCTTTACCAATTTCAATGACTTCTCTACAGAACAGTCTACCTCCTCAGTTATTACAGTACCAATGTGATCAGTGTACAGTTGCCTTTCCAACTCTAGAACTTTGGCAAGAGCACCAGCACATGCATTTCCTAGCAGCCCAAAACCAATTTCTTCACTCACAGTTTTTAGAAAGACCAATGGATATGCCCTATATGATATTTGACCCAAATAATCCTTTGATGACTGGACAGTTGCTTAATAGTTCTCTTGCTCAGATGCCACCACAAACTGGCTCATCACATACAGCACACCCTGCTACAGTTTCCGGTTCCCTGAAACGAAAACTAGATGATAAAGAAGACAATAACTGTAGTGAGAAAGAGGGAGGAAACAGTGGAGAAGATCAACATCGTGATAAGCGCTTAAGAACTACAATTACTCCAGAGCAGCTGGAAATACTCTATGAAAAGTACCTACTGGATTCCAACCCCACCAGAAAGATGCTAGATCACATTGCACGTGAAGTGGGACTGAAAAAGAGAGTTGTACAAGTCTGGTTTCAGAACACAAGAGCCCGAGAAAGAAAGGGACAATTCCGTGCAGTTGGTCCAGCCCAGTCCCATAAAAGATGTCCTTTTTGTCGAGCTCTGTTTAAAGCAAAATCAGCTTTAGAAAGTCACATTCGGTCTCGGCATTGGAATGAAGGGAAACAGGCCGGTTATAGTTTGCCTCCAAGTCCTTTGATATCAACTGAAGATGGAGGAGAAAGTCCTCAAAAGTACATATTTTTTGATTACCCATCACTGTCATTAGCAAAAACTGAATTATCAAGTGAAAATGAATTAGCCTCCACTGTATCAACCCCTGTTAGCAAAACTGCAGAAATGTCACCGAAGAACCTTTTAAGTCCTTCTTCTTTTAAAGCAGAGTCTAGTGAGGATATAGAAAATTTGAATGCCCCTCCTGCTGACTCTGGATATGATCAAAACAAGACTGACTTTGATGAGACTTCATCAATTAATACAGCAATTAGTGATGCCACAACAGGGGATGAGGGGAACAATGAAATGGAAAGCACAACTGGCAGTTCAGGGGATGCAAAACCCACATCACCCCCCAAAGAACCAAAACCACTTGTGAATGACACACTACCAAAAGCAGCAACTACACCTACAAATGACAATACTGATGATAAATTTCTCTTTTCTTTAACAAGCCCTTCAATACACTTCAGTGAAAAAGATGGTGATCATGACCAAAGTTACTACATTACTGATGACCCTGATGATAATGCCGATCGCAGTGAAACGTCAAGCATAGCTGATCCAAGTTCTCCTAACCCATTTGGAGCTAGCAATCCCTTTAAATCCAAAAACAGTGATCGACCAGGCCACAAACGTTTCCGAACACAAATGAGTAACCTTCAGCTTAAAGTTCTCAAGGCTTGCTTTAGTGACTACCGGACTCCAACAATGCAGGAGTGTGAAATGCTAGGGAATGAGATTGGGCTGCCCAAACGTGTGGTCCAGGTCTGGTTTCAGAATGCCCGGGCTAAAGAAAAGAAATTCAAAATTAACATTGGGAAGCCATTCATGATAAATCAGACCGGACCTGATGGGACAAAGCCAGAATGTTCTCTATGTGGTGTGAAATACTCTGCACGTTTGTCCATAAGAGATCATATCTTTTCCAAACAACATATTACAAAAGTGAGAGAAACTGTGGGAAGTCAGCTAGATCGGGAGAAAGATTATTTAGCTCCTACAACAGTTCGACAGCTGATGGCACAGCAAGAATTGGATCGCATAAAGAAGGCTACTGATGTGCTAGGATTGTCAGTACAGCAGCCAGGCATGATGGACAGCAGTTCTCTTCATGGTATCAGTTTGCCAGCAGCTTATCCAGGACTCCCTGGCCTTCCTCCTGTTCTTCTGCCTGGAATGAACGGTCCATCCTCCTTACCTGGATTTCCACAAAGTTCAAACAGTAAGTCTATAAGGGGATGATTTTCTCAATTTATTAATTTGATCATCTTGCATAGTCACCATCCCCTTCTAAGACAGCATATTATGCATTCATATCATGCTTGTAAAACTGGTGTGATTAGCTAAAAAGTACTGCTATGAGGTGTACTCAGAGCATGATTGTTGCTGTAGCCTGGATGATCTCTCCGATTTCTCAAAGAAAAAAAAATTTAATTGACAAAAATATTTTTAGCCCATTCTAGGTTTTTGTGCAAAAACAATATAACTATAGCATTGTTGTGCTTTTTTGTTTGTTTTGATTGATGCTCCTTTAGTAAAACCTTGGATTAGAATTTTGTATGTACGTTTTTTATATGCAAATATTTAAAGTAACTTCTGATAAATCACAGAGTAGATTCTCACATTATCAGCTCATTGGGCATTTGGTCCACACCTTAGACCAGTCCAACCTGTCATTTAATCCAGAATAAATATTTAAAATAAAATGCTGCCCAGGACCCTTTATTATATTTCTGAATAATCACCTGCTAAGATAAAAAGGGCTTTGTTGAAGGTGATTTGCAATGTCACTTTCATTGTAATCCAAATTCCAGGAGTTTATAAAGTCATCGCAGACGTACTGCTTCATTGGGCTTGCACTTTCAACTGAACATGTAACTTTTTTTACTGACTGTTTTGACTCTTGTTTGGCATTTGCTTACATTGGAAAGCACTTCCTCTTGCAATAGGTTTCACTGATGTTAAGGAATCAATTTTTCTGTAGCATGAGTTGTTTAGTCCTCAAAGAATGAACCTAGTTTGTTTCTTGTATAGGGCTCCAATTTTGCAGATTGTGACTGCAGCCTTGCAGACAGAAGCGTTCCCATTCATCTTTTGACTTTGCACATTCATATCAAATATGTGCACAGCAGAGTTAGGAAGCTGGTTAAGACCCCTCACCTCATTTTATCCAATAATCCCACTTGCTGTTGATCTCTAAACTTTGCTTTAGAAAGCAACACTCTTTGGCAAGTAGAGGCTTAATCACCAGTGTTATTAGACATACTAAGACTGTAGCAATGTCTTCTCTGCTACCCAGGTCTGCTTTGATTGATGATGATGATGATGTTATTGTTTGCCTAAGTGATGGTCAAAGCATCTTGTTTTTCTCTTCATTGGATCAGAAAGGCTTTCCTTCCACAATGTAGTCTCTGGCTGAGTGCCTTCTGGCTTTTGTCAAACAGTTATTGGCACAGAGAGTGCATATAAAGGAAATATAAAGTTGCTGTATTTCCTTCTTAATGGCATACAGTGTCCTGGGCCAAAAAATGGTTGGTTCTTGTTCATTAAAATTATAGATATAGTTTCTCTATATAACTTTCCTAAATAAGTTTGGGTTAGATTGACCTTCAGGTAAAATGGGCTCCAGAAAACTCAGGTTTTGTCTATACTGCTAAAAGAAATTTACTTGGGAATATATTTTCTTTACTTTCTAAAACAGGAAGTCCCCATACAAAGTGAGTCTGGGGGATGGTCATGGATCCATGATAGCTTCCTAGCTGTACTGAGGTGTTTAAGAGAAGACTAGTTGGCCCAGGCCAAAAGTGTCAGTGACTATTCTTACTGTTTCACTTTAGAGAATGTTTCGTTTCAGTTTCTGGGAAATATTCGCTAATACTCTTTAACTCACTAATACCAATGTAGCCTCAGAGTCTGTATATGTCCTATTAATAACACAAAAGGCATTATTACAGGCCAACTGGTCCACAGTAATTCAATTTTAAGATTTTCTAATTTTCACCAAATATCTTTTCTTTGAGATAAATTTAAATCATTAGTATCATAGAATGCACAGTGCACTGCCGATTGAGATGGATTTTTACCCTCTTTCATCTTGCATCTTCTTAAGGTTAATTAGCCCATTGTGGGCAAAGCCCGCTGTGTAAACTAGCTACTAGGATCTCGTTGTTAACTTCTTCTGCCATATGCTAAATAGCCCCTACATCCCCCTTTTGTTGCCTGGCAAACACTTGCATGCATAAATCTCCATTCCCTAATGATACATAATGGAGCAGTCATAGTGAGTAGAGAAAAAAAAAAAAAAAAAAGAGATTATTTTAATCATTCATCATAGAAAAACAGTAATGTGCTTAGATGTGCTCCGGTATGTGCTCAACACTAGTGTTTTCTGCACCTAATTAACCCATTTCTATTTTCTTCTCTACCCTTCTTTGTCTGATAGTTCACATTTATGTTTGATGCTAAGAATCATTTAAGAAGTATCTTTTTGGAAGCAGGCTTTCAAGCGAGCGTTTCTTTGGCTACAGTTCTTCTAGCAGCATGTATATTTCCAGCCAGCAGGACAATTGCTTTGCATCATTCTTTGCATGAAGGATTTGCTGAAGCTAACTCCCTGATGACTCACTACCCTATAGTTCAAGTTTACTTCTTGTGAATTCCACTGCAAGTGTGTCATTTCTTCTCTATGGGACCCAAACCCACAAATACACTTCAGAAGCAGCCTTACTGGGATCCCTTATATTGAAATATTTACCTGTTTTCACTGATGCTTGCAGGGTTGGTAACTGTATTTCCTGTGGCAAAGTCCATCCATTCTGTCCTACATGTTTGTTTAAGGGACAATGTTAATAAGATCTTTGTTTTGAAAGAATGTGTTTGCTAAGACAGGGAGTTAATGAAACTTAATTGTAAACCTAATATTTAAAATTCTCTTTTGTGATTCTCTGTACTCATGCTAGACAGAGAAATTATCCTGACTAGAAATTATCCCGATTGGTTAATACAAGTTTATGAGAGATTTCACTTTCATGTTTATGCCTCCAGTATCTTTTATCGGTTTCCAAAACGTAAGAAACCTAGCTAAATTTTGCAAAATACTATGCTTTTAAAAAATGCAATATTTACTTTTACAAAAGGCTTGATGTGAAACACTTGAATATAATATTAATTCACAAAAGATGGAATTATGGAAACTACAGTTAATTGTATCTTCTTTATATAGTGCTTAAAATGGACTATTATTTATGAATATTATTAGATTTTGCAAAATAAGATAACTTCATTTCTGAGTGAAAGGATAGATGAACTTTAAATTCAGGGGTTTTTTTCTAAAACAAGGGGGTTTTAATGCCAGAATTATTGTGTGGTTCTGAGATTATATGTCACAATTCTCTAACCTGTGGGATATATTTCTCTAGATAATGTAATTTTACCATCTTGTGGGCATCAAATGCTGAGCAAGGTCTCAAAATTACTGCTGTGTTTGCTCAGCATAATACCTAATAAGGAGTTATTTGGTGGAATTCTAATTCATACAGAATTTTAGTTTCAGCTCATCTTTATTCTTCAAGCTCCTACTTATTTTCTAGGTGACTGTAGATAGAAGAGTTTACCTGCTGTTTTCAGCTGTTCTTAAAATTCACATTCTCTTTTCTTCTAAGCTTTGTGTTCTTGTCTGTGATCCCTTGCAGAAAACTAGTGCTTCATCTTGCTTTTAGGTATTAATACTGGTTCTGTGAACCTTTTAATGTCATCATCATTACCATAGGTTCTTTGCACATCACTTAAGCCTGGGCTGCCTTGAAGATTCACAACAGCTTTTTCCAAGAATGCACACATCACTGAGTAATATGTACTTAGTGGGTTTTGAAATCTTATCAAGAGAGAAATTTGATTCAGCAGCAATTACTTTCTGTATTATTAGGGCACTAAACTCTGTTCTCTGTTTGCTTTTGGCCCACTGGTAGTAGTTTCATTTTTATATTTTTAGCCCTCCATTTCCTCCTAGTGAAAGAGAAGTCTCTTCTCTTTGATAGTCACTTAAAAGAGTTAGCAGGATTAGAATATTTGTTCATAATGTGAATTTTCTATTCTGTATCTCTCATGTCCGGAAATGGAATGAGTTTCATCAGGTTCTCTTCATTTAGTTTTGGAAATCCTCAGTTCCACATTTAGCTTCCAATAAAGCACATGGATTTCACTGTTCTACTGCAAGCTGTCTGGATATTTGTATGAATTTTGTGTATTTTATCTAAATTCCTAAGAATATCTGGAAAATAGATCTTGGCTTTTCTGGGCATCATCAGTGTGAGTAGACTGAAGACAACATGATGTGCAAGGGTTGAAGAGGTTAAGAATAAAAAGAAATCAGAAAAATCCTAAGTAGGTGGCAAGCCCAAATAACCATGACAAAGCTGGGGCAGCAGTTCATACTAACTGCATCATTCATGTATTTTCCATCTACGCTATTTATCATTTAATATATTTTCAACAGGCTCCATACACAACTGCCTGTTACTTCCTGTTGAAAGTACAGGGGCAAGTAATAGTATCTTCAATGGTTTTGTGCAGTAACTCTGGCAATTACCCACTTTTTAATTATAACTCTTGTGACTTGTTTCACTGTACTATCTAATTTGTACTCACAATGCATTTTAACTCCTTAGTGTTCCCCTACCACTAAATAGGAGTAATGACACAGTGACAAACATTAAATGACCTCTTTGTTAAATCTGATAATTATTCCCTTTGAATCCTAATTGCTTTATTCTTAAGTAATACTAAGCACCTGGATATTGATGATTTAAACGTTATTCTTGTTCACTCCATTAGTGCTTCCTCGTGGCTAATTCCCATCTAACCTCCTCCCGTCCTACAGAACCTGCATTTATTGTTCTCTTCTCCGTGCACTAGTAGACTGTTTCTGATGTAACTTCACTTTTACAGTTCTGTGTGCATGACACACTTTGTGTGCTCTTTTCTCTAGCAACCTTACTTGCCTGAAAAAAATGACAATAGCAGCAATGTACAGCCTCTTACAGTCAGTCGCCTTTTCTTCCCTGTGCCATCATTTCGTTTTCTGACCCAACTACACATCTCACAGAAGCTGCTTTTTTAATAGACTGTTACCAGCCACTGCACTATATCTCGTACTTGAAATAGAGATTTCTTCCATTAAGTTATGAGGCATACTTCTTGTGTGTATGCGCCCTCCAGACAGAACCAGTCCATCCTCAGGTTGCTTTCTTTAATGAGGTGGAGGACGTCATGCCTGCATGTTTCAAGTAAACTGAGAACAGCAGCGTTCCTGTGTCAAAGTACTTTAGTGCTGTTACACTTATTTCCCAGCAAAGACTGCACTAACCTGATTGCTGTGGTAAAGAAAAGCTCTGTTCAAACTCTCAAAAATGAAAATGTAAGTTGTGTGGTGTCCCAGTAATGAATAGCATTGACCTGATTGCTGTTAACTTTTTTGAATGGTCATTTCCTGTTGATATTTACTTATCTAAACATCTTTTTAAATTATTATTGTATTTCCCCCCAGCAATTTGGATAAAGATTCCTTTTTATTTGAGATCTAATTACTTGTAGTGAACACCATAATTACCAGGTTTCTTAGGTGAAGGATGTGTGGGTTATATCATCCCAGAGGTATGATAAAAATTAGTTAAAATGAACAACAAAGTAGAGTTCTCTCAAAGAATCAATTAGAGGGAAGCACTCTCACTCTGCTTAATGCTTCTTTTCTAATAATCTACTACCAAGCCTACAGAAGAAAATGTACAAAAGGGGAGAGTGCTGTTTCTACAGGTATAAATCTGATCCTGCCAATAGCACTGGGTTGATTTCCACTGCCTTTTTTGGGACTTTCGTATAGGCAGAGGTTTGTGCTTGACCTCCATGCTAGTGGAATCAATGAGCAAAAGCTGTTGGTTTTGGTATATATAGATCGTATACTATGAATTTAAAGCTGTAAGACTCTCAGCAAACTAAAAGCCATTTTAAATTGTGGTTTGTTCATGCCATAGGTAATTCTGGAACAGGTGAGAAATGCTGAATGTTACAAGATGTATTTTGCCTTGTGCATTGATGACAGCCATATTTTTGTTGTTTTCAGCTTTAACATCTCCTGGTGCAGGCATGCTTGGGTTTCCTACTTCAGCTACTTCGTCTCCTGCCCTGTCTCTCAGCAGTGCCCCCTCCAAACCTTTGCTGCAGACTCCACCACCACCACCTCCACCACCGCCACCACCACCTCCACCACCTCCTCCTCCTCCTCCTCCTCCTCCCTCCTCCTCTTTGTCAGGACAGCAGACAGAGCAACAGAACAAAGAATCTGAGAAAAAAAATACTATTAATAAGCCAAACAAGGTGAAAAAAATCAAAGAGGAGGAATTAGAGGCC